>NC_047107.1:129214542-129397899 GCF_902500255.1 Thalassophryne amazonica
GCTCACACTGGCCTAAACAATGTCGTAACTGGTTTTAAATTTCTTCACACTGGCCTAAACAATGTCGTAACTGGTTTTAAATTTCTTCACACTGGCCTAAACAATGTCGTAACTGGTTTTAAACTGCTTCACACTGGCCTAAACAATGTATTAAAAGGTTTTAAATGTCTTCAAACTGGCCTAAACAATGTCGTAACTGGTTTTAAATTTCTTCACACTGGCCTAAACAATGTCGTAACTGGTTTTAAACTGTTTCACACTGGCCTAAACACTGTCTTAACTGGTTTAAACTTCTTCACACTGGCCTAAACAATGTCGTAACTGGTTTTAAACTGTTCACACTGGCCTAAACAATGGTCGTAACTGGTTTTAACTGTTTCACACTGGCCTAAACAATGTAGTAACTGGTTTTAAACTGTTTCACATTGGCCTAAACAATGTCGTAACTGGTTTTAAACTGCTTCACACTGGCCTAAACAATGTCGTAACTGGTTTTAAACTGTTTCACACTGGCCTAAACAATGTCGTAACTGGTTTTAAACTGTTTCACACTGGCATAAACAATGTCGTAACTGGTTTTAAACTGTTTCACACTGGCCTAAACAATGTAGTAACTGGTTTTAAACTGTTTCACACTGGCCTAAACAATGTAGTAACTGGTTTTAAACTGTTTCACATTGGCCTAAACAATGTCGTAACTGGTTTTAAACTGCTTCACACTGGCCTAAACAATGTCGTAACTGGTTTTAAACTGTTTCACACTGGCCTTAAACAATGTCGTAACTGGTTTTAAACTTCTTCACGCTGGCCTAAACAATGTCGTAACTGGTTTTAAACTGTTTCACACTGGCCTAAACAATGTCGTAACTGGTTTTAAACTGCTTCACACTGGCCTAAACAATGTCGTAACTGGTTTTAAACTGTTTCACACTGGCCTAAACACTGTCGTAACTGGTTTTAAACTTCTTCACACTGGCCTAAACAATGTCGTAACTGGTTTTAAACTGTTTCACACTGGCCTAAACACTGTCGTAACTGGTTTTAAACTGCTTCACACTGGCCTAAACAATGTCGTAACTGGTTTTAAATTTCTTCACACTGGCCTAAACAATGTTGTAACTGGTTTTAAACTGTTTCACACTGGCCTAAACACTGTCGTAACTGGTTTTAAACTTCTTCACACTGGCCTAAACAATGTCGTAACTGGTTTTAAACTGTTTCACACTGGCATAAACAATGTCGTAACTGGTTTTAAACTGTTTCACACTGGCCTAAACAATGTAGTAACTGGTTTTAAACTGTTTCACACTGGCCTAAACAATGTAGTAACTGGTTTTAAACTGTTTCACATTGGCCTAAACAATGTCGTAACTGGTTTTAAACTGCTTCACACTGGCCTAAACAATGTTGTAACTGGTTTTAAACTGTTTCACACTGGCCTAAACAATGCAGTAACTGGTTTTAAACTGTTTCACATTGGCCTAAACAATGTCGTAACTGGTTTTAAACTGTTTCACACTGGCCTAAACAATGTAGTAACTGGTTTTAAACTGTTTCACATTGGCCTAAACAATATCGTAACTGGTTGGTTTTAAACTGTTTCACATTGGCCTAAACAATATTGTAACTGGTTTTAAACTGCTTCACACTGACTTAAACAATGTAGTAACTGGTTTTAAACTGCTTCACACTGGCCTAAACAATGTATTAAAAGGTTTTAAATGTCTTCAATGGCCTAAACAATGTCATAACTGGTTTTAAACTGTTTCACACTGGCCTAAACAATGTAGTAACTGGTTTTAAACTGTTTCACATTGGCCTAAACAATGTCGTAACTGGTTTTAAACTGCTTCACACTGGCCTAAACAATGTCGTAACTGGTTTTAAACTGTTTCACACTGGCCTTAAACAATGTCGTAACTGGTTTTAAACTTCTTCACGCTGGCCTAAACAATGTCGTAACTGGTTTTAAACTGTTTCACACTGGCCTAAACACTGTCGTAACTGGTTTTAAACTGCTTCACACTGGCCTAAACAATGTCGTAACTGGTTTTAAACTGTTTCACACTGGCCTAAACACTGTCGTAACTGGTTTTAAACTTCTTCACACTGGCCTAAACAATGTCGTAACTGGTTTTAAACTGTTTCACACTGGCCTAAACACTGTCGTAACTGGTTTTAAACTGCTTCACACTGGCCTAAACAATGTCGTAACTGGTTTTAAATTTCTTCACACTGGCCTAAACAATGTCGTAACTGGTTTTAAACTGTTTCACACTGGCCTAAACACTGTCGTAACTGGTTTTAAACTTCTTCACACTGGCCTAAACAATGTCGTAACTGGTTTTAAACTGTTTCACACTGGCATAAACAATGTCGTAACTGGTTTTAAACTGTTTCACACTGGCCTAAACAATGTAGTAACTGGTTTTAAACTGTTTCACACTGGCCTAAACAATGTAGTAACTGGTTTTAAACTGTTTCACATTGGCCTAAACAATGTCGTAACTGGTTTTAAACTGTTTCACACTGGCCTAAACAATGTCGTAACTGGTTTTAAACTGTTTCACACTGGCATAAACAATGTCGTAACTGGTTTTAAACTGTTTCACACTGGCCTAAACAATGTAGTAACTGGTTTTAAACTGTTTCACACTGGCCTAAACAATGTAGTAACTGGTTTTAAACTGTTTCACATTGGCCTAAACAATGTCGTAACTGGTTTTAAACTGCTTCACACTGGCCTAAACAATGTCGTAACTGGTTTTAAACTGTTTCACACTGGCCTTAAACAATGTCGTAACTGGTTTTAAACTTCTTCACGCTGGCCTAAACAATGTCGTAACTGGTTTTAAACTGTTTCACACTGGCCTAAACACTGTCGTAACTGGTTTTAAACTGCTTCACACTGGCCTAAACAATGTCGTAACTGGTTTTAAACTGTTTCACACTGGCCTAAACACTGTCGTAACTGGTTTTAAACTTCTTCACACTGGCCTAAACAATGTCGTAACTGGTTTTAAACTGTTTCACACTGGCCTAAACACTGTCGTAACTGGTTTTAAACTGCTTCACACTGGCCTAAACAATGTCGTAACTGGTTTTAAATTTCTTCACACTGGCCTAAACAATGTTGTAACTGGTTTTAAACTGTTTCACACTGGCCTAAACAATGTATTAAAAGGTTTTAAATGTCTTCAATGGCCTAAACAATGTCATAACTGGTTTTAAACTTCTTCACACTGGCATAAACAATGTCGTAACTGGTTTTAAACTGTTTCACACTGGCCTAAACAATGTAGTAACTGGTTTTAAACTGTTTCACACTGGCCTAAACAATGTAGTAACTGGTTTTAAACTGTTTCACATTGGCCTAAACAATGTCGTAACTGGTTTTAAACTGCTTCACACTGGCCTAAACAATGTTGTAACTGGTTTTAAACTGTTTCACACTGGCCTAAACAATGCAGTAACTGGTTTTAAACTGTTTCACATTGGCCTAAACAATGTCGTAACTGGTTTTAAACTGTTTCACATTGGCCTAAACAATGTAGTAACTGGTTGGTTTTAAACTGTTTCACATTGGCCTAAACAATATTGTAACTGGTTTTAAACTGCTTCACACTGACTTAAACAATGTAGTAACTGGTTTTAAACTGCTTCACACTGGCCTAAACAATGTATTAAAAGGTTTTAAATGTCTTCAATGGCCTAAACAATGTCATAACTGGTTTTAAACTGTTTCACACTGGCCTAAACAATGTAGTAACTGGTTTTAAACTGTTTCACATTGGCCTAAACAATGTCGTAACTGGTTTTAAACTGCTTCACACTGGCCTAAACAATGTCGTAACTGGTTTTAAACTGTTTCACACTGGCCTTAAACAATGTCGTAACTGGTTTTAAACTTCTTCACGCTGGCCTAAACAATGTCGTAACTGGTTTTAAACTGTTTCACACTGGCCTAAACACTGTCGTAACTGGTTTTAAACTGCTTCACACTGGCCTAAACAATGTCGTAACTGGTTTTAAACTGTTTCACACTGGCCTAAACACTGTCGTAACTGGTTTTAAAATTCTTCACACTGGCCTAAACAATGTCGTAACTGGTTTTAAACTGTTTCACACTGGCCTAAACACTGTCGTAACTGGTTTTAAACTGCTTCACACTGGCCTAAACAATGTCGTAACTGGTTTTAAATTTCTTCACACTGGCCTAAACAATGTCGTAACTGGTTTTAAACTGTTTCACACTGGCCTAAACACTGTCGTAACTGGTTTTAAACTTCTTCACACTGGCCTAAACAATATCGTAACTGGTTTTAAACTGTTTCACACTGGCATAAACAATGTCGTAACTGGTTTTAAACTGTTTCACACTGGCCTAAACAATGTAGTAACTGGTTTTAAACTGTTTCACACTGGCCTAAACAATGTAGTAACTGGTTTTAAACTGTTTCACATTGGCCTAAACAATGTCGTAACTGGTTTTAAACTGCTTCACACTGGCCTAAACAATGTCGTAACTGGTTTTAAACTGTTTCACACTGGCCTTAAACAATGTCGTAACTGGTTTTAAACTTCTTCACGCTGGCCTAAACAATGTCGTAACTGGTTTTAAACTGTTTCATACTGGCCTAAACAATGTTGTAACTGGTTTTAAACTGTTTCACACTGGCCTAAACAATGCAGTAACTGGTTTTAAACTGTTTCACATTGGCCTAAACAATGTCGTAACTGGTTTTAAACTGTTTCACACTGGCCTAAACAATGTAGTAACTGGTTTTAAACTGTTTCACATTGGCCTAAACAATATCGTAACTGGTTGGTTTTAAACTGTTTCACATTGGCCTAAACAATATTGTAACTGGTTTTAAACTGCTTCACACTGACTTAAACAATGTCGTAACTGGTTTTAAACTGCTTCACACTGGCCTAAACAATGTATTAAAAGGTTTTAAATGTCTTCAATGGCCTAAACAATGTCGTAACTGGTTTTAAACTGTTTCACACTGGCCTTAAACAATGTCGTAACTGGTTTTAAACTTCTTCACGCTGGCCTAAACAATGTCGTAACTGGTTTTAAACTGTTTCACACTGGCCTAAACACTGTCGTAACTGGTTTTAAACTGCTTCACACTGGCCTAAACAATGTCGTAACTGGTTTTAAACTGTTTCACACTGGCCTAAACACTGTCGTAACTGGTTTTAAACTTCTTCACACTGGCCTAAACAATGTCGTAACTGGTTTTAAACTGTTTCACACTGGCCTAAACACTGTCGTAACTGGTTTTAAACTGCTTCACACTGGCCTAAACAATGTCGTAACTGGTTTTAAACTGTTTCACACTGGCATAAACAATGTCGTAACTGGTTTTAAACTGTTTCACACTGGCCTAAACAATGTAGTAACTGGTTTTAAACTGTTTCACATTGGCCTAAACAATGTCGTAACTGGTTTTAAACTGCTTCACACTGGCCTAAACAATGTCGTAACTGGTTTTAAACTGTTTCACACTGGCCTTAAACAATGTCGTAACTGGTTTTAAACTTCTTCACGCTGGCCTAAACAATGTCGTAACTGGTTTTAAACTGTTTCATACTGGCCTAAACAATGTTGTAACTGGTTTTAAACTGTTTCACACTGGCCTAAACAATGCAGTAACTGGTTTTAAACTGTTTCACATTGGCCTAAACAATGTCGTAACTGGTTTTAAACTGTTTCACACTGGCCTAAACAATGTAGTAACTGGTTTTAAACTGTTTCACATTGGCCTAAACAATATCGTAACTGGTTGGTTTTAAACTGTTTCACATTGGCCTAAACAATATTGTAACTGGTTTTAAACTGCTTCACACTGACTTAAACAATGTAGTAACTGGTTTTAAACTGCTTCACACTGGCCTAAACAATGTATTAAAAGGTTTTAAATGTCTTCAATGGCCTAAACAATGTCATAACTGGTTTTAAACTGTTTCACACTGGCCTAAACAATGTAGTAACTGGTTTTAAACTGTTTCACATTGGCCTAAACAATGTCGTAACTGGTTTTAAACTGCTTCACACTGGCCTAAACAATGTCGTAACTGGTTTTAAACTGTTTCACACTGGCCTTAAACAATGTCGTAACTGGTTTTAAACTTCTTCACGCTGGCCTAAACAATGTCGTAACTGGTTTTAAACTGTTTCACACTGGCCTAAACACTGTCGTAACTGGTTTTAAACTGCTTCACACTGGCCTAAACAATGTCGTAACTGGTTTTAAACTGTTTCACACTGGCCTAAACACTGTCGTAACTGGTTTTAAACTTCTTCACACTGGCCTAAACAATGTCGTAACTGGTTTTAAACTGTTTCACACTGGCCTAAACACTGTCGTAACTGGTTTTAAACTGCTTCACACTGGCCTAAACAATGTCGTAACTGGTTTTAAATTTCTTCACACTGGCCTAAACAATGTCGTAACTGGTTTTAAACTGTTTCACACTGGCCTAAACACTGTCGTAACTGGTTTTAAACTTCTTCACACTGGCCTAAACAATGTCGTAACTGGTTTTAAACTGTTTCACACTGGCATAAACAATGTCGTAACTGGTTTTAAACTGTTTCACACTGGCCTAAACAATGTAGTAACTGGTTTTAAACTGTTTCACACTGGCCTAAACAATGTAGTAACTGGTTTTAAACTGTTTCACATTGGCCTAAACAATGTCGTAACTGGTTTTAAACTGCTTCACACTGGCCTAAACAATGTCGTAACTGGTTTTAAACTGTTTCACACTGGCCTTAAACAATGTCGTAACTGGTTTTAAACTTCTTCACGCTGGCCTAAACAATGTCGTAACTGGTTTTAAACTGTTTCATACTGGCCTAAACAATGTAGTAACTGGTTTTAAACTGTTTCACACTGGCCTAAACAATGCAGTAACTGGTTTTAAACTGTTTCACATTGGCCTAAACAATGTCGTAACTGGTTTTAAACTGTTTCACACTGGCCTAAACAATGTAGTAACTGGTTTTAAACTGTTTCACATTGGCCTAAACAATATCGTAACTGGTTGGTTTTAAACTGTTTCACATTGGCCTAAACAATATCGTAACTGGTTGGTTTTAAACTGTTTCACATTGGCCTAAACAATATTGTAACTCGTTTTAAACTGCTTCACACTGACTTAAACAATGTAGTAACTGGTTTTAAACTGCTTCACACTGGCCTAAACAATGTATTAAAAGGTTTTAAATGTCTTCAATGGCCTAAACAATGTCATAACTGGTTTTAAACTTCTTCACACTGGCCTAAACAATGTCGTAACTGGTTTTAAACTGTTTCACACTGGCCTAAACAATGTCGTAACTGGTTTTAAACTTCTTCACACTGGCCTAAACAATGTCGTAACTGGTTTTAAACTGTTTCACACTGGCCTAAACAATGTCGTAACTGGTTTTAAACTGTTTCACACTGGCCTAAACAATGTCGTAACTGGTTTTAAACTGTTTCACACTGGCCTAAACAATGTCGTAACTGGTTTTAAACTTCTTCACACTGGCCTAAACAATGTCGTAACTGGTTTTAAACTGTTTCACACTGGCCTAAACAATGTCGTAACTGGTTTTAAACTGTTTCACACTGGCCTAAACAATGTAGTAACTGGTTTTAAACTGTTTCACATTGGCCTAAACAATGTCGTAACTGGTTTTAAACTGTTTCACACTGGCCTAAACAATGTAGTAACTGGTTTTAAACTGTTTCACATTGGCCTAAACAATATCGTAACTGGTTTTAAACTGCTTCACAATGGCCTAAACAATATAGTAACTGGTTTTAAACTGTTTCACACTGGCCAAAACAATATAGTAACTGGTTTTAAACTGTTTCACACTGGCCAAAACAATATAGTAACTGGTTTTAAACTGGTAGAACCTGTGAAACTGGTTGAAGAATAAATAAAATCAAGCTTCGAGGACATTGCCCTTCTGAATGTTGGTGTTTCTTTTTGACTGTACTCTTCTCCATTGTTGCATTTTAATGAAGTTCAAAACAAACACATAAAAAAGTGGAAAAAACAGAAATGATTTATTTTGGTAAATATTAACTTTTCACTGCTGTACAATACTGACATCTGTAGTTGGCACTCGTTAAAGGGACAATCCACCCAAAAACTGAATTCACATCAGAACAGACACACCGGTGCAAGGTTCCGCCTGCAGACTCTACTTGGTGGCGCCAGTGATCCAAACCTCTGAGCAGAGCACACAAAAACCTGTCAGGCTCTCCAAGAACCAGTTCCAGATCCCTGCTGCACAGTGACAATACGGGGGCACTTTATTTTCTATATGAGCCAGAAAACCCAAAACTGACCAGCGTCTGGGACACAGAGTAAGAAATTAAATCAAAGGCACTCGAATCCACAAGAGACAGAAATGAAAGCAGCCAAACAACCTTAACAGAAACTACAGACATGCAACTCACGATTTACACCAAACTATACAAGCATGCAAACGCACCGCGGCTGTGCAGAGGACGCAGCGACAGGACGCATGCGTTAACGGGCGCACGACTCCAAAATCTCAGCAGGTTAAATTCTGCTTTCACAAGTCAAGTCTGTGGGTTGTTAAAATGTTAAAGTGCAAACAGGTTTAACCAGCACAAAGAGAAAATACGCCTGCAGCTGTGCAACCAAAATTAGGACCTGTCCTGTAGGGGGCGGTAGTGGATTTGAACAAATGCTTTGGTGTCAGTGAGTTCATGCAACAACACTAAAAATACAACTGTGCAACCTGTGTGACGTCATCAGGCAGCCCGTGTGACATCATCAGACAGCCTGCAGCACATCTTTGACATTTCGTGATTGACTTTTTTCTTTGTAAAGTAAGTTTTCTCTTCTTTTTCTCACCTCCATTACCCAAAAATATGAAGTCATGGTAAAAAAAAAATGTTTTTAATAACTTGAATATTTTTAAATGAATACAATAACGTGACAACGTAGGCGCACGTTTCCGTGTGAGGTGGTGAACGGGGCAGTGTGCACGTTAAACTGTAACAGTGTAGCTTTTGTCATCATGCAGTTGTGATGAAATCAAACTGGAGTCCATCGTGTTCCGTCATATTCTGACGCTGATGTCGTCACGTCCATCAAACCGATCTGGACTTCTCAAAGGTTAATTAACTGGTTTCCAGTGAGGGAAAAAAAGGGCCTTCATTTGGAACACTTAGTTTGTATTTTTTGTGGGGGATAATTTGTGCTAAGAACAAAAACCTATTTAAGATTACAGTCATAACGGCACAAGAAAAAAAAATCACGTAACCTAAAACTGTTCCAATATTTCTTCTTTATACTTTATTTTATGATTGTATGAGCTTGGCAACTTTTTATCTTAAAAATTCTTTGATGAAAAATGTTTCCATTTTGAGGTCGGTCTTTTATTTTTAAAGTCAGTTGCAACCAGTTCCTCAGTATTTGTTGTTGATTCTTAGACTACGGGCACTTATGTCCTTTGATCATATTGTATGAAAAACAGAAAAAAGGGGAAATTTCACACTTTTATAGTTATCTTTACAATGAAAGTGTGTTAAGAAATTTGTTCTAGTAGTCTATGACTTTTTCACCTTTTTTCAGCATCATTATATGCAAATATTGCCGTTTTGTGCTTGTCCCACACCCAGACTTTTGATCTTCAATGATAAAAATGAATGGTAAAGAAACATTTTTTTCTAATGTTTTAAAATATCTGTAAAATAATCAAAACATAATTGGGGTATTCAATGTCATACAACTGTTGTGATTTTTTAAACAAAATGTAGTTGTCCCACACTATTGCCGTAATTTCCACCACAACACTGTAATGTCCCTTTAAACAGTTTGTATGAAAGATTGTTTGGGTAGTTTCTATGGAGATAAACAGTGACATCAGAGCACATGTATATAGCGCCAAATCACAACAAACAATTGCCCCAAGGCGCTTTATATTGTAAGGCAATGGTGTGGTGGAAATTACATTTACAAGGCCAATAGTGCCCGTAGTTAAAGAATCACCCTTGTACGCTGCTCTCACAATCACTTTTTCACAGTACTTTGTAGTAAAAGTACAGCTCAGCAGTTTTCGATAAAGTACAAACACCACGTAACATCACTGATGAGCGACGGTGACAGATGGCCACATTTGTTCAGTTTCCTGTCCACACAGGAAGTCCAGGTGCACTCTGGGTAATATTTTGTCTACATTCTTTAAAGGTCAACACACCCCCCCCCCCCCCCAAAAAACATGAATTTTCATTCAAAGAAAATTTTCAGGAAATGCACTTTCAAAAATTTGACCCTTTCAAAAAACAGAGCATCAGATTTTCAGATTTACCCATCATGCATCTGTGGAATGGATTTAAAGTTACAACAAACTGGCTTAAAGATAAACAGACTTAAAATTAAGTGGTTTTCTATTTACAGCCAGAGACTGACAGGCTTCAACAATTCAACATGTTAAAAGGCTTAAACAACATTTATAATTGTCAGATTAACTGGTTTAAATTAAACCAACTCAACTGTTTTAAAATGTTTTATAGAAATATAACCAGGTTTCTGCAGATTTAAACTGAAACTGGTAAATAGATTTAAACAGGTTTTAAATTGTTTATTTTAAATCTGGTTGATTAACAAATAGTAAAACAGTGTGACTATAAAGTCAGTTAAACTGGATTTACGAGCACTAAAGCTAAAGATTGATGGGTTTAAATTTATTTTAAAGTACGCTAAGAGTAAAACTGTTTTAACAGCGTTTTAAAATCAGCCTCGGTCCCAGAACGAAGATGACATTGTTGAACTAAAATGCTGGAGTGAATAAAAATGAAGGTAAAATCTCGGTGTAAAGTTTAACGGACACATATTAGCTTCTTCTTGCCAACCGTGAAAGATGAGGCACAGGAAGTTCAACCCCCCCCCGCCACAAAAAAAACAAGCAAAAAGGAACATTAGTTTATGATCCTCCAGCAGCAGGACGAGCCAGTAACACGGCAGGTTTGGTCCACAACAAACACCGTCTAAACTCTGCGTGCTTTGCTCAACAGCTCCTGAGAAATGAGCTTTCTAAACATCAGGTTCTTGATATATCACCCCAACATTTAATCAATAAACTGATTACCGGTTCATGTTAGAATGAATTGTCCCTTAATGAAGTTACTGGAACCCGATTAAAGATTTTTGGGTGGAACATCTCCTTCTCATCATCAGGATTAGATAAGTTTTATGTCCAAGTGTTCAGTACTGAGGTCCAAAACGGGTTTACCTTAGCAACAAAAGAAAACTGCAAGCCTAGCTTTAACGGCTACCAAAACTGAAACTTTTTATAGTCGCATTTAATATCTGGCATTTCTACATATGTAACAGATGATGTAAATCAGACAGTACTGGAGCAGTTGGTCAGGCTAGCAGTTACGACTACAGCTTAGCATAGAAAGCTAAATGTTTGCACTGAATAAATTGATCATGTTCTGAAACGACCAAAAGGCTAGCAAGCTAAAGTTTTCTCTCTCCAGCTGAAGTGTAGAAAATTACAACATTCCACCACAACCACACTAATATTTTTAAACTAATGCGCAAATTAGCTTGCTATCCATCTTTTCGAGCAAAACTCCCCAAAATTCTAGATTTTCTTACAAGCTAGTCTGGTTTGCAGTCTTACAAAGACTTCAACAGAAAGTCTGCATTAGATTGTCTTTTTTTTCCATCTTTATTTTAAGCTAGCAGTTTGGCCGTCTTTGTGCTAATTGGAGTTAGCCGTTAGCACCACTGTCTTTTTGTGAAGGCCGACCCTAATCGCACGACGGCCGTGTCCAAAACTGTCATTTTACTATTCACATGGCAAGACTATGGTAGCAAAACTTGGAACTACTTGTATAAACAAACATACTGCATTCAAGATGTCATAACTCCTTTAATATATTTCAGATTTTGATATTTTTTTAATATTTTGAAGCTGAAGATGTCTTCTGTACAGTACACTAATCAATTTCATCATACATACAACGAGCAGCATGTTGCCGGGCGAATAGTGGAATGATTTATTCAGACAGCCGCTGAAAAATGGCGTGAATTTGCTGTGTCAGCACCTTCATAGTTCCCTACTTCGCAACCAGGGTCTTGCCGGACAAACAGAATCAGAGTTATGGATACGGCTGCCGTGTGAATAGCCAGTTCCTTTTGTGAAACTGGTACAAGCGTGTCTACAAACACGTCATACTGGACACAGAGACACACACACACAAAAAAAAACCCTTTTCAGGTGAAAACGTCCCCAAATATCTGCATGTTGAGCCAACCCCCCCGATAAATTTATCTAAATCCTGACAGAGAACACTGGAATGACAAAAAAACAAAAACAAAAGAAACAAAAAAAAAAAACAACTGATCAACTGAGACAGAAACATGAATTATTGATTGTTCGAACCTTGGATATATTTGGGAACTGAAGCTGAACAAATGTCAAAAATAAAACAAAAATCTTTAATAAAAAGAAAAGTGTATCAGGAAACATAAACCAACAAGCCAACAACAAACGATTTATCACGAACAGGCACAGATATGCGATTTGATCAGTTCTTACTGCGGGAACTGGACATTTATGTTATTAGTGTCCTTAAAGTGAGATGTGATTTTAGGCAGTTTCCTCGTTTTGCTAAAGATGTTTAACGACGCTATCACACCAACTGATGCAGTCGAATCCATGGAGAAAAACACACCAACAGGCTGAGGTCAAACATCTGAGAAGTTCAACCTGCTGGAACAAGGAATGACAGCTAATATACCAACGAGAGCAGAACTGAACGAGTCTGTGTCCTCCGACTAATCCAACAAATCCTCAATGACAGTCTCTGGACGCAGGTTCAGTAAAACCCTCTGCTACTGGACCCATAATCCTTGTGTATGCCCTTCAGTCCAGAACACAAGAAATCCAAACAAACTTCCATTTGGTAAGAACGGAACCTTGTATTCCATTTTCCTTAGATCACTTCATTAACATCAGCTAACTCCAGTTCTTGTGTTGTCCTGAAGTCTACCGCGGTCTCAGATGGACCTTCAGGAACGAGGAGGTTCTTCCGCTGGTTGTGTAGAGGTGTGGACCTGCTTTGCTTCTCAAACAGCTGACATTTCAGTGGGGAAATCTTTTCCTAGAAAGTTCTCAGGATGTTGTCTTTTCAGATCTCAGAGTCTGTGGTGTCCAACTGAAGCTGGATTTCTTCAGTCTTTGTGGGAAATAAGTTTTTTTTTTTTTTTTTAAATCTGACTTGTAATATTAGCTACATCTTCACGTTATTGCCCCACATACTCCAAAAGCTACAACAGCTAATCAGGTCTGCAGCGGCTCCAAACAACACTGTGGCCTCAGTCTGTTGGTTGTTTGGTCACTTGTTGTCTGTTGCAGGATTTGATGAAAATGTCTCAAACACGGTCTACAGAAACCTGAACAAAAACTCTGAATGATATATGATTTCAAACACTTTAGTGAGTCTTCACAGAACCCGACTGAGACTCTCGCAGTCACAAAGAGTTTATTAAACATATGAACAGACCAAACAAAAAAAAAACAATCAGGCCGACTCCAGAGATCCTGGTTCCTTCAGGACACTTGGGGAAGGTTTCAAACCGTGTTTTCTTTTGTCGGCAGAGTGTTTGATGGGTATGAGCAGGTCTTGTCAAGTCGTTTTTGGGGTCCTGGACCAGGTGTTACGGTCTTAGGAGGTTTTGACCAGGTCGTAGACGTAGATATGGAAATCGTCGTCGAACTTGATGAAGTAGACTGATGGCTTGGCCTCCACCTGGTGAATGACCATGCCAGACCGCTTCCCACCGTCCTCCTTGGCGTATTCCACCTGTTTGCCCACCAAGCTGTCGACCACCTCACCGGGTTCCCGCTCCGCCGGGCCGCTGTCATCTACAACAAGACAGAACACCAGAGAAATTATTTCACTTTAGTTAAAACTGCTTTAATGTAAAAATTAATTAATTAATTATACACACACACACACATATACATATATATATACACACACACACAACTCTGATTGTGCATACACAGCACATAGTGGCAGAACAGCGGAACTGCAACTACAAAGCATTGGTGTCACAGCGTGCAACTTCAAGACATTCTTATTTCAACTTAATAGCACACACAATTACCAGTTATGTAATGTTCAATACAGACATGTGGAACTAAATGGCTGCTTCTGATTTTGGTGCCATGAGCTCGATCTCCGCCTGCTGCTACTAGACAGGAAGCAGTTTCCCTCCTGCATTTTCTATTAAAACTCCATGAGGTTTAAACAAGCACAGAGTGAGTTGGAGTGAATTGAGTCAGGCTCAGGACAGGTACAGGTTCATGGAAAGTTGGAAACCATCACCAAAGAAAATAAGCCATTTCCAAACATTCACAGTCACTAGAACAGTCAAATTCATATTTTAGAAAATACTCTGTCCTGATATTTCTGTGTAGACTCTCAGTTGTCCAGGTGGTTTCCATAGTAGAGAAGCTTGAATCTCCGACCGGACTGGGTTGCTTGACGTGAGGACGTTTCGCTTCAAATCACAGAAGCTTCCTCAGCTAAAATTCTTGCTCTGGTAGTCTGACTTCTGTCTTGACTCTTGTAGATAAGAATAAACCAGAAGCCAACTAAAGCTGGAGTTTTTTTAACCTAACCAGACCCCACCTACCGAGAGGCTGACTGCTATAGGCTATGGGCTAGTGACTAAACAATAGCTCTAATTAGCACCTATTGTGCTCTAGTTAGCACTCTCCTAATGACAGGACGGAAGCCTCCCCTGATGGCTCCCTTGATGACTCTCTCCTGATGACGTGAATGACTCATTACCATGAACAAAAGACTGAAACTGCTTTGACCTGAGTACCACATTGTAAACAGGGGACAAAGCATGTCTGAAACCCACTCCGCGGTTAAGGCTGGGTTTCAACTGTTTTACAAAGAATGCTTCCTTGACACCTCTCTCAAACCATTTCTTCTCTCTGGCTAAGATTTTAACCAGTCAGCCATTAAACACAACAGTTTGTCAGAGTCAGAAGCTGGGGACCTCCGACTAAGAGTCACAGCAGCGCTTAACAATGCTAAGCCTCCTCCGTCCAACATCACAGGAGAAGAACAGAAAGCTTTGGCAGCACTGCAGAAGGACCAAAGCATCCTTATCCTGCCAGCAGATAAAGGCAGATGCACGGTGGTCCTGAACACATCGGACTACGAGGCCACGATCAACAACTTGCTCAATGACTCCAGTACATACGAACGTCTGAAGAGAGACCCCACGAGTGGCTATAAGAAGAAAATCATTAGCTGCCTCCAAAACCTGGAGAAAGAGGGACTCATCGACAGGCAGACATACTACAGACTGTACCCGGGGGACGCCACTCCATGCATCTATGGACTGCCCAAAATCCACAAACAGGACGTGCCACTCAGGCCTATTGTATGTAGCACAGATTCCATCACATACAATTTGGCCAAGCACCTCAAGTGGATTTTGGCTCCTCTAGTGGGTAACTCAGACTACCATGTGGAGAACACACAAGATTTTGTGAACAAAATCAAGGACCTGCAGCTGGAGGCAGATGAAACTATGGTGTCATTTGATGTGACTTTGTTGTTCACCTGCATCCCCACCGCTGAGGCCGTCTCAGCTGTGAGGCAGAGACTGCTGGAAGATGTGTCTCTACCTGAAAGGACCAAACTCACACCAGACCACATCTGTCAATTCTTGGAGATCTGTCTTAACACCATGTATTTCTTGTTTAGGGGGAATTACTACAGGCAGATCCATGGTTGTGCGATGGGGTCTCCGGTATCCCCCATTGTGGCCAATCTGTACATGGAGCGAGTGGAGAAGACAGCCTTGACGTCGTTCACGGGCATCTCTCCCAGTCACTGGTTCAGATATGTTGATGACACATGGGTTAAAATCAAGCAACAGGAGGTCGAGGACTTTACAGAACACATCAATTTGGTGGACTCCAATATCAAATTCACACGTGAGGATGCCAGAAACAACCATTTAGCCTTCTTGGACTGTGATGTTAACGATTGGAGAGAACAGGCAGCTCCAGACAGGGGTTTACAGAAAACCCACTCACACCGACCAATATCTGCTCTTTGGCTCAAACCACCCCCTTGAACACAAGCTCGGGGTGAACAGGACACTTCAACACAGAGCCCTACAGGTGCCCACAACTACAGAGGGAAGGGCTAAAGAGCAACAACTTGTACGGAAAGCCCTCACATTATGTGGGTACCCACGCTGGTCCCTGGACAAAGTGCAGAAGTCCCAGAAAACAAAGAGACCAGATAGACAGGAGACAGAGACAAGAAGAAGAGGAGTGTCTCTCCCTTATTTAGCAGGAGTAGGGGAAAAACTACAGAGGATCTTCAGACAGCACAAAATCCCAGTTTAGTTTAAACCAGTCAACACCTTGAGACAGAAATTAGTTCACCCTAAGGACAGGATCCCTGGTTACAAACAGAGCAATGTAGTGTATCATAGCAGATGTCAGGAAAACTGTAATGAACACTACATAGGTGAGATGAAGCAACTTTTACACAAGAGGCTATACCAGCACAGCAGAAAGGTCGCCAGTGGACCTCAGTCTGCAGTTCATCTCCACCTGAAAGACACTAACCACACGTTTGAGGACAAGGAAGTTAAAATCTTAGCCAGAGAGAAGAAATAGTTTGAGAGAGGTGTCAAGGAAGCATTCTTTGTAAAATAGTTGAAACCCAGCCTTAACCGCGGAGCGGGTCTCAGACACGCTTTGTCCCCTGTTTACAATGTGGTACTCAGGTCAAAGCAGTTTCAGTCTTTAGTTCATGGTAATGAGTCATTCACGTCATCAGGAGAGAGTCGTCAAGGGAGCCATCAGGGGAGGCTTCCATCCTGTCATTAGGAGAGTGCTAACTAGAGCACAATGTCTGTCTTGTCTGGATGGCGCTGCTCTGCTGGCGACACGGAGGAGGGTTTCTGCTACAAAATGCTTGTTTGGTATGGAGGCTGTTGATGTTTGTTCTTTTCTTTCTGTCTACCGCTTGTCAATGGTGGACCAAATGTGCGGTTTATGCTTTTGACTGTGTGTGGAGGCTGAGAGGGAGTATGGTTCTGTTAGCCGGATAGCCCACTGCTCTGTGGATGGGGCTGTTAGCACTGAGGGGCTAGTGTATAGCCGTACGGAGTTGCTGGGTTTACAAGACCACAGAGCTCTTCCATCGTTGGGCCTGCTGGACGAGGTTCCGAGGGAGTTGGTACGACAATACCGACCGGATTGTCGGTGAAGCAGGAGACTTAGGAAGCGGGGGAAGAGAAGCGGCCTGAGACAACGCATCCGTGCAGCCACCAAGCTACCGCTGCCACCCATCCTGCTCTGCAATGCGCGCTCACTTAAAAATAAACTGGATGAGTTGCGCTTACAAACTGGAGCTTGTTATGAGTTCCGTGAGTCCGGATTAATGGCTTTTACAGAAACATGGTTTAGCGATGATATACCGGACAGCTTCATTCGAGTGGATGGATTTACACACATCCGCCTGGACAGGAACAAAAACTCTGGTAAAACACGGGGGGGGGGGGGGGGGGGCTTACTGTAGAGGTGGAGCCACACTTGGATCAGTATCAGTTTGTGTACAAAAGGAAGCGGAGTACGAGTGATGCCATTTTAACTATAATGAACTGGGTTTTAAAGCATCTTGAGAGTTCCTCTGCATATGCCAAATTAGTTTTTATTGATTTTAGTTCTGCTTTTAACTGTATCCGGTCACATATCCTTCTTCAAAAAATTATTCAGCTGAATGTGAACCCTTTTTTAATTAAGTGGTATCATTCTTTTTTAACAAACAGGTCACAGCAGGTGAAGGTCAATTCTGTCTGCTCTGATATTGCATTAAGTAGCACTGGAGTCCCTCAGGGCTGTGTTAGTTCACCTTTTTTATTTACACTGTATACCAATGACTGCATCAGCTATCAGCCAAACCAGTATGTTGTTAAATTTTCAGATGACACTGTAATACTCAGTCTGCTGAACACTAGTACTAATTCAAGTTGTCCCAAATCTGGAGTGGACAGGTTTGTGAACTGGTGTGATGTCCATCAATTGCAGATTAATGTTAATAAAACAGTGGAGATGTTGGTGGACCCTCGGTCTGTTGGAGACCGTAGTGTGGTCACCATACATGGACGTAACATTGAACAGGTGGATTCATATAAATATCTGGGGGTTTATATCGATAATAACTTAAGCTGGCACATGTCAAGTGTTTGTGCCCGAATCCACCAGCGTTTGCACTTTCTTCGTCGACTCCGACTGTTTGGTGTATGTAGGAATATTATACTGATTTTCTACAGAGCAACGATTGAGTCCGTGTTACGGTATGGTATTACTAGCTGGTTTTGTAATTTAACGGTTAAATCAAAAACTCAAATATTAAATCTGATTAAGACAGCTGGCAAAATCATGGGTATGGTGGTCCCTGTAACTCCCCAAGAGTTGTTTGAACAGGCAGTTCTCAGATGTGCTGACAATATTTTAACAGATGAGTCTCATGTACTGCACTCTGAATATACTTTACTTAACTCAGGAAGGAGGTACAGGGTTCCTGTTTGTAAATATAATCGATATAAATATTCATTTATTCCATTATCAGTGAAGCTCATAAATCAGCAGATAGTTCTGGGAAGATAGCTTAAGGGTATGTATTGCAGAATTTGCACAAAGATGTTAATAATGTTGTGTATTTACATTTTATCCTTTGACTTACTGTGTTGTTTTTAATGTATGGGTGCTATGTACTGGATGTGTTGTTGTGTAGCACACTCTGCCCAAGGCAAATTTCTCCTTAGGGAGACAAATAAAGACACTGACTTTGACAATAGGTGCTAATTAGAGCTATTGTTTAGTCACTAGCCTATAGCAGTCAGCCTCTCGGTAGGTGGGGTCTGGTTAGGTTAAAAAACTCCAGCTTTTGTTGGCTTCTGGTTTATTCTTCTCTACAAGAGTCAAGACAGAAGTCAGACTACCAGAGCAAGAATTTTAGCTGAGGAAGCTTCTGTGATTTGAAGCGAAACGTCCTCACGTCAAGCAACCCAGTCCAGTCGAAGATTCAAGCTTCTCTACTACTCTGTCCTGATTACAACATTAACAGCAATCACCAGTGATGTGCGGTCAGGTGAGGCTGGTGAGTTTGTGCCTCACCTGACATCACAGAAAGAAAAAAAAAAAAGTAAAATGAAACAAATTAAATGGTTGTAAGATAAAACTTTGTCCGTAAAACAGAAAATCGACTTACATAAACTGCCAAAGCTCCAAGACGTGAAAAACACATCAAACATTCATCATAAAACACTCAGCATAAAATAATTTTACAACCAGTGTGTGGTCTGCAACAACGTGTTCATTTGGTCTCCCTCTGATTTAAAAGTGCGATGGAGTGTGGCACAAATGAGTTCTTGTATCTCTTCCTCCTGTAACGATGCACTCTGAAGCGCTTCCCAGAAGGAAGAAGCTCATATTCACGGTTCAGAACATGGGCTGAGTCTGTAGAGATTTTATCCGCAAGTCGTAAGGCTTATTTCCTGCACAGCTCTGTGAATTTGTTCTCCACCAAGTGGCCCACAGTTTTGGAGCAGATGTTGAAGAGCCTCAGTATCCTGTTCTTCAGCTGCACTGAGAGGCCACAGAACCACACAGAGCTGCCACACAGCAACACACTCTGAATGGTAGCTGTGTAGAACTGGTCCAGAATAACTGGACTGGCTCCAAAGGTTCGGAGTCTCCTTAAAAAGTATATTCTCCGCTGCAGCTTGTTGCACAGATAGTCTATGTGAACATTCCAGGAGAGGGCGCTGTCCACATACACTCCTAGATATTTGAAAGAGTCAGACTGTTTGATGATCTCCTGATGTATGACCACAGGAGCAGTGGTGAGTTGATGTTGGCCAAAGATGACGTCCTCAGTCTTGGCCGAGTTTATAATGAGTGCGTTCTGGTCACACCACTCAACCAGGCTTTTAACACAGTCATGGTACAAAACTGGTTGTTGTTTTCCTGAGAGTAGTGCCACCAGTGCTGCATCATCTGAAAATTTAATTAGATGATGCTTAAACTCTTTTATGACACATAATGTGTCATAAAAGAGTTTAACCATTTATTATATTTATCCAGTGATTTGTACTATAAAGTTACCGTATTTTCCGGACTATAAGTCGCACTTTTTTACATGTTTTGGCCGGGGGTGCGACCTATACTCCGGTGCGACTTATAAATGAAAAATATACCGGTAGGATCTCAATTAATTTACTGTAACAAAACAATTTTACGTGACAGAGTCGATCTACGTTTTAAAATGGCCACCGGAAAAGGAAATGCAATGCATCATGGGCACTGTAGTATGACGGCCATCCTATAGTTCACGCTGGTCGCGATAACCAATCAGAGAACAGAACTTTGGATGCGTATTCCTCACCTCACCCACAGCGTGTGAAGCTGACGAACACGGTGCTTGCTGTTATTCCGGCATGGCGAACAGAACAGCTTCAACCCTTGGATATCAATGTGAGCAGAATAAGTTGACGCTGAGAGCTGCGTGGGAGCATTGGGTGAGCGACGGCGGAGGATTAGCGTGTGCACTTGGAAGGAGCTGGCGTCGATGATTGTGAAAAGCGTTTGAAGCAGACGAACATGGTGTTTATTCCGGGACGGCTAACAAGACAGCTTCAACCCTTGGATATCAGTGTGAGCAGAGTTGACGCTGAGAGCTGCATGGGAGCACTGAGCGACGGCGGAGGATTAGCGTCTGCACTTGGAAGGAGCTGGATCGACAACGCTGGGTGGTCATGAGCTGCGCAGGTAGGTGCTGCACGGTTCGGCAAAATACAAACATATCCGTAGGTAAAATGCAGCTCACGAGAGGGCACTCGAGGCTTGTGTGACTGTTCCTGTGACTTCTGACTACCATAGAAAAATAAAAATTTTAACGTTACTGATAACTTAACAAGACAACGGAGAAGGCCCGAAAAAATGCCACCAAAAAGAAAATCATACTCTGCAGATTACAAGTTGCGACTGGTGAAATATGCATCCGAAAACGGTAGCCGTCACAATATTATCATCTGAACTTTTCATGTTAACATACCTGTATGTCCATGGGACTTATAGTCCAGTGCAACTTATTTATGGTTTATTTTTCTTCATAATGGATAAAGTGGCTGGTGCGACTTATACTCCGGTGCGACTTATTTATGGTTTGTTTTTCTTTATAATGGATAAAGTGGCTGGTGCGACTTATACTCCGGTGCGACTTATAGTCCGGAAAATACGGTATTTTCCTTTTAACTTCACCAGTTTTAGATTATTTTATTCAAAATTGCTGAATTTTCACATTTGCCGTTCAATTATTGAGCAGAGACGTGCGGTGAGGCAGCAGCCAGCCGTGCCTCACCTTGGACTGCGCAGTCACTGGACTAACTGCTGGCACGCTGTGCAGTCAGACTGTCTCACTGTCTCTCTCTGTGTCACCATTAAAATGGTCAAACACTTTGGCTGTATGAACTTAAATTCCATAGTTTAGCTGATGTACATAATGTACAGTGTTTTTGGTCAACAGCTGTATGTGTGTGTGCAACATGTTTCGTCTGCTAAGCGATCAAAAAAACAGCTGCAAAAAGGCACCAGGTGAGTCACGCAGTTCTCCTGCCTCATGGTAGGGGGCGGTAGTGCTCACAGGGATACTTCTTGCAGCAACTCCTCAGCTGCAGCATAAGTGACAGCAAACTACGAGAGCATCCATTCATTTATTTTTCTCCTCTCGCCTGAACTTTACTTTCAGAATGGAGAATTATATATCCAAACTGAAACAATTTTATAAAACTGGACTTTCAATCAAAGCAGGAGGTAATAATTAAAGGACAACCAACACCATAGCTGAAAGGTTTGCTTCAGCCAACAGAAGAGTCGCTCTTTTAAAATGCAGTGGGACACACTGAAGTCTGGCTGTGTGGACGTCCTTTTCAATGTTCAACCTGCCTTATTTTCTCAACTTGTGACAATGTGTGGACACAGATATATATACAGTCAGGATGAAGGACGACTTTGTTCCCTGGCAGTGATCTCCACTGAGACAGAGAGACTTTAAAACTGAAGGAAGATAAGTTAAACTTCCACAATTAAGTCACTGATGCTTTTGTTCAGAAGGAGCGGTACATGGACTTCATTTATGAGTAAAGGTAAGACCATAATAACATTTTTTTTTAATTAAATGTGCTTTTTTGTGTGCTACAGTTTGTATGGGTAAGAATACTGATATGAGATTTTAAACATAACCCATTAACTGCTGCCAATCAAACGGTGAATAAACTACACTGTGAGCTTCACATGTTCGTAAATCTGATTGTGATGAAGTCAGTGCCTCACCAGCCATCAACCTCACCGCACGTCACTGGCAATCACATGGTCTACAAGGATGTAATTAAATGTTGAAATGACTAAATTAAAAACTTATATCATGAAGTTTATGTCACTGAGAAATCCTAACTAACAGACACACTGCAGCTGTTGTTACATCATCTCCTGTTGTGTTTATAACATACACATCTTCAACCGCTTACTTCAGTTAAGGGTTGCGGAGGGCTGGAGCCTATCCTAGCAGTCATCGAGCGCGAGGTGGGGTTCACCCTGGACAGGACGCCCGTCTGACGCAGGGTCACATACAGTCAAACAAACACATTCACACCTACGGACAATTTAAAGTTTCCAGTCCATCTAACCTGCATGTCTTTGGATGCGGGAGGAAGCCAGAGCACTCGGAGGGAACCCACACAGACACGGGGAGAACACACAATCTCCACACAGAAAGACCACAGGTGGGAATCGAACCCATGACCTTGTCACTGTGAAGCAACAGTGGGAACCACTAATCCACCGTGCTGCCAGGAGCAGTGTTTTTAAGAAATATTTATATACGGTGTCCTTTTTTTTCCTGGTTGAAATACAGACATGAATGAATCTACCAGACTATTTTTTTTTATTTAAAAGTATTTTACTGACAGGGTTTCTAATGTAAGAAACATTTTTTTTTACTTCAAAATGTGCAGTAATCAGAAATTAATCTTGAAGTAAAACAACACATTTGTAAAGATTTTCTTCAGTAAACTGTTGTGTGTAAATTAGCAGTTCTGACACACATTTCAACACTCTTCCGTGTTTTGTCCCAATGCCTCGTTTCTTTTGGCTTTAAAGTATGGCTGTAACAAAGATAAAAATCTTGGGCTTTACTTTATAAATTTTGGCCCTCAAAATGCAGGAAATGGGGTTTCAGATGGTTAGAAATTGCAAAATGTTTGGGGGGGGGGGGGGGGGGGGAAGATGCCCCCAGACCCTCCAACAATGCTTGTGCCTACAATGTTCTCCACATGGCTATGCCGCACAAAGTTCTCCCCTATGCTGTGAAGAAAATCCCAGTAAGAACCCTGCATACGTGTGTATTGGTTGAATTCTTTGTTGAATTGTTAAAATCATGTAATCACAAATTCCTGGAGTGTCTGATTTTTGGTACTGGTAGTAGTAGTTTTATTAGGAAATATGTTCAACAGTTCACATCACCACCAATAAACAGATGGGACGCATGCGTAGAACCCGTTCCACCACCCGCCTCCCCTCCGTGGTGGGTTATAATAAAGTCTGCGATCTTTGAGTTTATGTATCAGTCGGTGCTTACTGGAGTCGGGCATGATGCGCAGGTCTCCCTCCTTATAGTCGTCCAGCAGCTGGTACATGTAGAGGACAGGGTCTTTCTCATAGGTGATGTAGAACCAGGAAGTCATGATGGGAGCCCGGGCCAGCACCATCCCACGCCACTCCTCCTTTGGCCCGTCCTCAGTCTCAAACATGTGCTCCACTGCCTTCCCGATCATCGTGTCTGCCAGCAGCGAGTCGCTAACTCGGGCTGGAGCTAGGAAAAAAAAAAAAAAATAATAATGAGAGTCTGTAAACAAAAAAACCTTTACTACGGAGGAACTAGGACCCAATCGATCCACTTCAATATGACTGAATCATCCATGTGTTTTTTCCGCTGGGACGACACGATTCATAGATTAATTTTTACAAGGTGAAGAATAAAATCGGCCTCCTTCCTCACCCACTCGGTCAGGCAGGACCTCCAGCCCCACCACCCGCTCATCGCTGTACAGCTCCAGGCCGTAGATGCAATCAAAGCCGTCGTACTTGATCAGGTACAGAGACGGGTTGACAGGAACCTGGTCCAGGACCGTCCCCTTCCACTGAGACGCCTTACCTGCACCGCAGCAGACAAACATTTGACATGGCTTCTCTGACAAGTTAAGGATCACCAATTTAATTCAGATCATACACAGAAAATAATTAGTCCTCGTCTCACTCGCAGCGCCGCAGCTGCTGGTCGTGTCTTTGCATAACGCTCTGACCTACTGCTAAAATTATTTTATTATCCAGGTTGGTCGTCATTGTGTCCCAAGGTTCTTGAAATGGAGCAATGTCTCCACCTGGTGGAAATTTTGCAGGACCATTTATGCAGGAATAATAGAATCTCAGCAACAGCTCCAATGAAACAGAGAAAAATGAGTTAAAGAAGCAGTTTTCAAACTGTGAGCCCCCCTCCCCCACCCCGGAGCGGCAGAGTTCTTGGGGTGGGGGGGGGGGCAAGGGATGGGCATCATGAACCAGTTTTTTATGAAAAACATTAAGCAATCATTCGATCCACCGACATTTGCCTTTTTGCTTAACGAGTCCCTTATCGGTCCTTCAGGGCAGCCGCTGTTTTTGAGGGTGTTTTATCGGGAAAATGATCATTTCTTTACGTTGATTACAGACCCTGCCTGCGGGTCTAATCAACCGCTTCTGTAACGGCTCCACTTTGAAGCTTGAAACAACAAAGCACTGTCCCGATCCACTGCTTTGTTGGTTCATTGCTTTGCTGCTTTTCAGAAGCGGCAAGTCTGCTTGTTAACCCCTTCAAAACCATTTAAAAATGTCAATCGTGAGTCACTTTTGTGCGATTAAAGTCACTAACTGGGACTCCTGTCTTGTTGCAAGCAAGAAAAACGAAAATTGTCCTCCGTTCCATTCTCACAGCTCCAAACACTGCGCCACTCTCTGCTGAGACAGAGTCTGGTCGGAATTAATAACTTCAAAGCAAATCGGCGTTTTAAATCAAATGACACCTCTTTCCAAATGTTGGAACACAGACAACAGACTAAAACATTTTTTTTCCTTCCAAAATAAGATGTCCTGCATTCTTTATGAATTACACTCATGTTGACTTGCACCACAGCCGGTTGTAAGCGCTCAGCTCGGAGGTATGGCATTAAATTCATGCCATTATTGTCTAAAAGGAAATACTTGAGAAAAACTACAGATTTTGTTTATTTTTATTTATGTCCAAAGATCAAGGATCCAGTGACCAATTTCATATTTATTTACTTTAAGACTCAAAATGTTACTGACATAGAAAACCTGTAAAGCCTACTTTTAGTGCACAGACAATTCACAGGAGGTAATGATAAGGGAATCGATAAGGAATCTGATCGATAAGCAGAACTGATAGATAAAATCTTATCAGTACCCATCCCTTGTGTTAATTATGCCAAAAATGTCTAAAAACACAGAGATGTTTAAATGTTAAAAAACAATGTTTAAAATATGACAAAAGAAAAAAATAGAATAGAAAGTTCTTTAAAAACATGTTTAAAATGTTTGAAAATGATGTAAAATGTGTGAAAGAATAGTTTAAAATGTTTGAAAATGGTGTAAAGTGTGTGAAAAAATAGAAAGTTCTTTAAAAACATGTTTAAAATGTTTGAAAATGATGTAAAATGTGTGAAAGAATAGTTTAAAATGTTTGAAAATGGTGTAAAGTGTGTGAAAAAATAGAAAGTTCTTTAAAAACATGTTTAAAATGTTTGAAAATGATGTAAAATGTGTGAAAGAATAGAAAGTTCTTAAAAAACATGTTTAAAATGTTTGAAAATGGTGTAAAATGTGTGAAAGAATAGTTTAAAATGTTTGAAAATGGTGTAAAGTGTGTGAAAAAATAGAAAGTTCTTAAAAAACATGTTTAAAATGTTTGAAAATGGTGTAAAATGTGTGAAAGAATAGAAGGTTCTTTAAAAACATGCTTTAAAGCATTGGCTGCCCAGCTAAACCAACAAAAGGGGAAATGGGCAATTCTGTGGTAACGGAATTACAATGAGAGCAATATCTGGCCATATTCCAGGTTACCATTAAAAATCTGCTCTGATTGTAATTCTGTTACGTAGAATAACCTAAATACTGTGTAATTCTCAACAATCTGCACTGATAAGATGTGTTTAAAAGACTTGGAAATCAAGACATTCTATTCTTGATAAAATCCATTTAAAGATTTTAAAGCATTTAATTTCTAACCAATAACCAATTAACTCATTGAGTGCCACTGACGCTTAAATGCGTCTTTTCAGATAGTAACACTCAGCACCAAAGACGCGTTATTGCGCCAATTACATTTTTTATTGGGGGGGGGAATCAGCTTATCTAGCTTGTGTAAAATAATTAGAGTTGTAATCACAAGGGAACCCATTCTGTGGGTGGTAGCAGTGTGAGTGTGGACCGGAGCGCGGCTCGCTCTCCACCGTTGTGCGGACGTCTTATGGTTGTACCTCTCCTAATCCGAATGGTTTCCACCTGGCTGTCTGTTAAACTGTGATGCAGTCGCGCTGCTCCAGTCATTCCATCTTTTTCCTTGGAATGAAAAAACGGCGAGCGCACGACACACACCTCACACAAAGGCTGCTTACAAGCAAATGACGCAATCGACAGGCTCATGCAAGCACACGTGATTCAAATCCATCAGGTTTTTGAAAAAAATAAAAAAGGTCCGATACGCGAGAGCCAGAGGGAAAATACGCACCGCCGAGAGAAGAGACAGATGTTTTTTTTTTTTTTTGGTGCATTATACAATAGGATCACTTTTCATAGTGTTTGAGATGTCACTGAAGCAAAAACAATTATAATCAAAGATATTTTCTCATTGAAATGTTGCTTGTCACAAAAAGCCAATTTTCTCAGTTTTTTGTCAGAAATCAGCATTTTTAGTGATGCCACCCAAGTTCTGCAGACAATTACTAAAGAATGGAAAGAGGTACAAACAAACGTTTTTTTTCTGATGATAAAGGAAAGTCTGATGTTTCTTTTGGTATGTTTGTTGTTGACATGGACATAGAACTCAATTTTCTAGGGACCTTGAAAAAAACACACAAATGCTGAAAAATCCTGGCACTGGGATGTTCTGAACTTTGAAAATGGCTGGCACTCAATGAGTTAAAAATGGCTTTAGATAGGTTTTTCGTTAATTATTCATTTTTCCCCCCCAAACTTTGAACCTGAGGCTCAGCTTTGAGAAGGACTGAGTAACAGAACTTACTGCCCTCCTTCCAGATGTGCTGGATCCTGCAGCCCACGATGTTCCTTCTGGGCTGAACCAGAGCCTTACTGGGACCGACACTGGTCCTTTGTTTCCTGCCATGAACACAGAATGAAGAACAAAAAGAGATTGTAGGAAGGAAGAACAATATGAAGGAAAAAGATTGATGGACAAGAAGAAACGAAAAGTTGAACACAAAAGAAAAAAAATGAAATGAGGGGAAAAAAAGAGCAAAGAGCTAATCGGTTCATCAAATCCTTTGGAATCTGTAACATTTCCATTTATTTTCTTTTTATAAGAATAATTTTAGTAGAAATGCAGAAAAAGTCTGATTCAATTTTGCTTTTTTTAATTAAATATTCATCTTACTTGTGTGAATTCTTTTTCTTCATCATGTTTGCAGATACACCCGGATGTCCTACAAACAAACAAAAATGTTCCAGTTAAATAAACAAAAATTATTCCCAACAGCAGCAAATCCTGATAAAATTACAGAGGCATTTGATTATGGTATTCTCTCACACAAACAATCTACTGTGGAGTTTTTTGTTTTGTTTTTTCCACAGTTTCTTCTTTATTTGGATCGCCATTAGCTGCAGCTACTCTTCCTGGGCCCAACAGATTTACAATATAGTAAATCAAAAAAACATTAAAAAAAAATATCTAAAAATAAAAATCACATAAAAACCAAAATCATATAAAATCAAATTAATCATCTATACATGGTGAAAGGGTTGACTCAGATTAGTCCTTATACCGATAAATACTATTTCAGACAGTTTTTTTAAAGAAAAATCCGGTAAAAATTCCATTCATGCATACCCCTAAATGTGACACTGTTAATGGCACTGGTTCTAGCTACAGGTAACGTAAAATTGCCCACCACAGCATGTCTGGTTCTGTAAGTATGATTTTCCAAACATAAAGAAAAATTCCTAAACAAAATATAAGGTAACATAGTGACAATAATCTTTCTAACAAAAATGATCTGTGAATATAAAAGTCTATCTTTGACTAACAACCAGTTTAATTTTTTATGCATTGTGATAATTTTTGTCTTATAATTGCATCTAAGTGCCACACGAGCAGCCCTATTCTGAATAATCTGTAATCTATTCATCACTTCTCCAGTAGCATTTGACCAAACTACTGGGCAATAGTCCAAATATACTAATAATAGTGCGTTAATAGCATACTTGGAAACCTTGCATGTCTTCTCATAATTGATATACCCCTGCCCATTTTTACAAAAATATTATTTCTATGTTTTTTCTATGATAATTTTGAATCTACCACTACACCCAGCAGCTTGGTCTCATGCACCTGATTTATTATAATATTATTAATCTTAATGTCTAATATGGGGTTTTTCATAACACCACAACTAGATCCAATTACCATACACTTAGTCTCTCTGTATTTAACACTAACTTATTAGATGTAACCCACTCAACCACATTATGCAATTCCATATTTAAAACACTGTCAAGATCATTGCATGAGCGTGCTGATGTATAAATGATTGAATCATCTGCATACATTACTATCAAGGGCACAATTTAGAACTAGAAATTGGGGGGACAAAGTGAGAAGCCCGCAGGGCCGAAGCCCATAGGCTGGGGGGTCTGGGGGCCGCTTTAGACCCCCAGAAGCCAACGGTTTCTAGATAAACTCATGCATTCTGAGCATCCACAACAGTAATTTTAATGTTTTGAGACGACCATAAAGTGGACACCATTTGACTTATACAATTTGAAACTGTGGACATAAGTACTTTATTCTGAGAATAGCCAACATTGATTTTATTAACATCCCGGTGTAAATAAGGTATCACCACATGTGTAGAACTCAAAAAGAATGATAGGTTGAGTTTTCATTAAAAAAACAACTGCAATGTGGTAAAATGTATTCATAAATATGAAAGAACAGGTTCTTAATAATTATTAACTATCACATATTGTATTTTTTTTCTCAAGATTTGTTTTTGCATAAGTTTGAAAAAACAACAGATCATAAGTTGAGGATAAATTACTTATCATGAATTTTATTTTCGAAGTGGCACTAATGACAACACTCATACTGAACATAATTTCGCTTACATAGACTGATTTTGGAGATCAAGCAATAATTGCAGATGGGCTTTCTGAGGTCCCAGATAGCTTTTCTGATTTCCTTTTCTAACTTTCAGAATTTAGTAAGTTAGCATATGGTCCACTGATACTTATGTGTTGACACTAGTCCCTAGAGGCAACTATTTTTGGTTTCAAATCTGGGCAAATGCAGTCCCAGAAAATTCTGAATGTGACAAACAAGAAACAGGTGTTGTAAACAAGTCAATGCTGCTAAAAATACAAACTTGCAGAAACAAAGATGCTATTCTGACATAGTTTTGCGCATAAAACTGACAAGGTTTGCACATAAGACTGGAATAGCATGTTTCAAGTACACACATATGTCAGAAGGTGGGGGGGACATACCATATTCTGTCCCCCCTGGCTGATTAGGTGGGGGGGACATGTCCCCCCATCCCTCACCAAATTGCGCCCATGATTACTATACAAGCTTTATGTAAAATATATGGCAAATCATTCGAGAAAATTGTGAATAATAATGGATCTGAGGCAACTCCCTTGTGGCACTCCGCATAATGCCCTCCTGGTGTTAGAAAAACTGCCATTAAAAAAAACTGTGTTCTGTTAGATAAGTAAGTATATATATATATATATATATATATATATATATATATATATATATATATATACACACACACACACACACACACACACATATATGTGAGTCCCTTCGGCTGCTCCCTTGTTTGCAATCGAGGCTGCCACAGCAAATCCAAGGTGGATCTGCACGTTGAACTGGCACAGGTTTTACGCCGGATGCCCTTCCTGACGAAACTCCACATTACATGGAGAAATGTGGCAGGGGTGGGATTTGAACCCAGAACCTTCTGAACTGAAACCAAAACCTGCACACACATACATACATACATACATATATACATACATACATATATATATATACACTCAAAAATATAAACGCAACACTTTTGGTTTTGCTCCCATTTTGTATGAGATGAACTCAAAGATCTAAAACTTTTTCCACATACACAATATCACCATTTCCCTCAAATATTGTTCACAAACCAGTCTAAATCTGTGATAGTGAGCACTTCTCCTTTGCTGAGATAATCCATCCCACCTCACAGGTGTGCCATATCAAGATGCTGATTAGACACCATGATTAGTGCACAGGTGTGCCTTAGACTGTCCACAATAAAAGGCCACTCTGAAAGGTGCAGTTTTATCACACAGCACAATGCCACAGATGTCGCAAGATTTGAGGGAGCGTACAATTGGCATGCTGACAGCAGGAATATCAACCAGAGCTGTTGCTCGTGTATTGAATGTTCATGTCTCTACCATAAGCCGTCTCCAAAGGCATTTCAGAGAATTTGGCAGTACATCCAACCAGCCTCACAACCGCAGACCACGTGTAACCACACCAGCCCAGGATCTCCACATCCAGCATGTTCACCTCCAAGATCGTCTGAGACCAGCCACTCGGACAGCTGCCGAAACAATCGGTTTGCATAACCAAAGAATTTCTGCACAAACTGTCAGAAACCGTCTCAGGGAAGCTCATCTGCATGCTCGTCGTCCTCATCGGGGTCTCGACCTGACTCCAGTTCGTCGTCGTAACAGACTTGAGTGGGCAAATGCTCACATTCGCTGGCGTTTGGCACGTTGGAGAGGTGTTCTCTTCACGGATGAATCCCGGTTCACACTGTTCAGGGCAGATGGCAGACAGCGTGTGTGGCGTCGTGTGGGTGAGCGGTTTTCTGATGTCAATGTTGTGGATCGAGTGGCCCATGGTGGCGGTGGGGTTATGGTATGGGCAGGCGTCTGTTATGGACGAAGAACACAGGTGCATTTTATTGATGGCATTTTGAATGCACAGAGATACCGTGACGAGATCCTGAGGCCCATTGTTGTGCCATACATCCAAGAACATCACCTCATGTTGCAGCAGGATAATGCACGGCCCCATGTTGCAAGGATCTGTACACAATTCTTGGAAGCTGAAAATGTCCCAGTTCTTGCACGGCTGGCATACTCACCGGACATGTCACCCACTGAGCATGTTTGGGATGCCCTGGACTGGCGTATACGACAGCGTGTACCAGTTCCTGCCAATATCCAGCAACTTCGCACAGCCATTGAAGAGAAGTGGACCAACATTCCACAGGCCACAATTGACAACCTGATCAACTCTATGCGAAGGAGATGTGTTGCACTGCATGAGGCAAATGGTCACACCAGATACTGACTGGTATCCCCCCGCAATAAAACAAAACTGCACCTTTCAGAGTGGCCTTTTATTGTGGGCAGTCTAAGGCACACCTGTGCACTAATCATGGTGTCTAATCAGCATCTTGACATGGCACACCTGTGAGGTGGGATGGATTATCTCAGTAAAGGAGAAGTGCTCACTATCACAGATTTAGACTGGTTTGTGAACAATATTTGAAGGAAATGGTGATATTGTGTATGTGAAAAAAGTTTTAGATCTTTGAGTTCATCTCATACAAAATGGGAGCAAAACCAAAAGTGTTGCGTTTATATTTTTGTTGAGTGTATATACACACACATATATATATATATACATATATACACACACACATATATATACATATACATATATACATATATATATATATATATATATATATATATATATATATATATATATATATATATACATATACACACACACACACACATATATACACTCACACACTCTTGCTTGCCTCTACTGGTGGTTGGCTCTCACTGCGGTATTGTATCACTTCCTGTTCTGGAGCACAGCGGTGTTTTTCTGTATCTGTTAGCTGTTTAATCTGCGCAGTTAGATTCAATCAATCAACTTTTTTCTTGTATAGCGCCAAATCACAACAAACAGTTGCCCCAAGGCGCTCCACATTGCAAGGCAAGGCCATACAATAATTATGAAACACAGTCTACGTCTAAAGCAACATAACCAAGGGATGGTCCAGGGTCACCCGATCCAGCCCTAACTATAAGCCTTAGCGAAAAGGAAAGTTTTAAGCCTAATCTTAAAAGTAGAGAGGGTATCTGTCTCCCTGATCTGAATTGGGAGCTGGTTCCACAGGAGAGGAGCCTGAAAGCTGAAGGCTCTGCCTCCCATTCTACTCTTACAAACCCTAGGAACTACAAGTAAGCCCGCAGTCTGAGAGCGAAGCGCTCTAATGGGGTAATATGGTACTATGAGGTCCCTAAGATAAGATGGGACCTGATTATTCAAAACCTTATAAGTAAGAAGAAGAATTTTAAATTCTATTCTAGCATTAACAGGAAGCCAATGAAGGGAGGCCAACACGGGTGAGATATGCTCTCTCCTGCTAGTCCCCGTCAGTACTCTAGCTGCAGCATTCTGAACCAACTGAAGGCTTTTTAGGGAACTTTTAGGACAACCTGATAATAATGAATTACAATAGTCCAGCCTAGAGGAAACAAATGCATGAATTAGTTTTTCAGCATCACTCTGAGACAAGACCTTTCTGATTTTAGAGATATTGCGTAAATGCAAAAAGGCAGTCCTACATATTTGTTTAATATGCGCTTTGAATGACATATCCTGATCAAAAATAACTCCAAGATTTCTCACAGTATTACTAGAGATCAGGGAAATGCCATCCAGAGTAACGATCTGGTTAGACACCATGCTTCTAAGATTTGTGGGGCCAAGTACAATAACTTCAGTTTTATCTGAGTTTAATTAGAGGTCATCCATGTCTTTATGTCTGTAAGACAATCCTGCAGTTTAGCTAATTGGTGCGTATCCTCTGGCTTCATGGATAGATAAAGCTGGGTATCATCTGCGTAACAATGAAAATTTAAGCAATACCGTCTAATAATACTGCCCAAGGGAAGCATGTATAAAGTGAATAAAATTGGTCCTAGCACAGAACCTTGTGGAACTCCATAATTAACTTTAGTCTGTGAAGAAGATTCCCCATTTACATGAACAAACTGTAATCTATTAGACAAATATGATTCAAACCACCGCAGCGCAATGCCTTTAATACCTATGACATGCTCTAATCTCTGTAATAAAATTTTATGGTCAACAGTATCAAAAGCAGCACTGAGGTCCAACAGAACAAGCACAGAGATAAGTCCACTGTCCAAAGCCATAAGAAGATCATTTGTAACCTTCACTAATGCTGTTTCTGTACTATGATGAATTCTAAAACCTGACTGAAACTCTTCAAATAGACCATTCCTCTGCAGGTGATCAGTTAGCTGTTTTACAACTACCCTCTCAAGAATCTTTGAGAGAAAAGGAAGGTTGGAGATTGGCCTATAATTAGCTAAGATAGCTGGGTCAAGTGATGGCTTTTTAAGTAATGGTTTAATTACTGCCACCTTAAAGGCCTGTGGTACATAACCAACTAACAAAGATAGATTGATCATATTTAAGATTGAAGCATTAAATAATGGTAGGACTTCCTTGAGCAGCCTGGCAGGAATGGGGTCTAATAAGCATGTTGATGGTTTGGATGAAGTAACTAATGAAAATAACTCAGACAGAACAATCGGAGAGAAAGAGTCTAACCAAATACCGGCATCACTGAAAGCAGCCAAAGATAACGATACATCTTTGGGATGGTTATGAGTAATTTTTTCTCTAATAGTCAAAATTTTGTTAGCAAAGAAAGTCATGAAGTCATTACTAGTTAAAGTTAATGGAATACTCAGCTCAATAGAGCTCTGACTCTTTGTCAGCCTGGCTACAGTGCTGAAAAGAAACCTGGGGTTGTTCTTATTTTCTTCAATTAGTGATGAGTAGAAAGATGTCCTAGCTTCACGAAGGGCTTTCTTATAGAGCAACAAACTCTTTTTCCAGGCTAAGTGAAGATCTTCTAAATTAGTGAGACGCCATTTCCTCTCCAACTTACGGGTTATCTGCTTTAAGCTACGAGTTTGTGAGTTATACCACGGAGTCAGACACTTCTGATTTAAAGCTCTCTTTTTCAGAGGAGCTACAGCATCCAAAGTTGTCTTCAATGAGGATGTAAAACTATTGACAAGATACTCTAACTCCCTTACAGAGTTTAGGTAGCTACTCTGCTCTGTGTTGGTATATGACATTAGAGAACATAAAGAAGGAATCATATCCTTAAACCTAGTTACAGCGCTTTCTGAAAGACTTCTAGTGTAATGAAACTTATTCCCCACTGCAGGGTAGTCCATCAGGGTAAATGTAAATGTTATTAAAAAATGATCAGACAAAAGGGAGTTTTCAGGGAATACTGTTAAGTCTTCTATTTCCATACCATAAGTCAGAACAAGATCTAAAATATGATTAAAGTGGTGGGTGGACTCATTTACTTTTTGAGCAAAGCCAATAGAGTCTAATAATAGATTAAATGCAGTGTTGAGGCTGTCATTTTCAGCATCTGTGTGGATGTTAAAATCGCCCACTATAATTATCTTATCTGAGCTAAGCACTAAGTCAGACAAAAGGTCTGAAATTCACAGAGAAACTCACAGTAACGACCAGGTGGACGATAGATAATAACAAATAAAACTGGTTTTTGGGACTTCCAATTTGGATGGACAAGACTAAGAGACAAGCTTTCAAATGAATTAAAGCTCTGTCTAGGTTTTTGATTAATTAATAAGCTGGAATGGAAGATTGCTGCTAATCCTCCGCCCCGGCCCGTGCTACGAGCATTCTGACAGTTAGTGTGACTCGGGGGTGTTGACTCATTTAAACTAACATATTCATCCTGCTGTAACCAAGTTTCTGTTAGGCAGAATAAATCAATACGTTGATCAATTATTATATCATTTACCAACAGGGACTTAGAAGAAAGAGACCTAATGTTTAATAGACCACATTTAACTGTTTTAGTCTGTGGTGCAATTGAAGGTGCTATATTATTTTTTCTTTTTGAATTTTTATGCTTAAATAGATTTTTGCTAGTTATTGGTGGTCTGGGAGCAGGCACCGTCTCTACGGGGATGGGGTAATAGGGGGATGGCAGGGGGAGAGAAGCTGCAGAGAGGTGTGTAAGACTACAGCTCTGCCTCCTGGTCCCAACGCTAGACAGTCACAGTTTGGAGGATCCCAAAAAATTGGCCAGATTTCTAGAAATGAGAGCTGCTCCCTCTAAAGTGGGATGGATGCCGTCTCTCCTAACAAGACCAGGTTTTCCCCAGAAGCTTTGCCAATTATCAATGAAGCCCACCTCATTTTTTGGACACCACTCAGACAGCCAGCAATTCAAGGAGAACATGCGGCTAAACATGTCACTCCCGGTCTGATTGGGGAGGGGCCCAGAGAAAACAACAGAGTCCGACATTGTTTTTGCAAAGTTACACACCGATTCAATGTTAATTTTAGTGACCTCCGATTGTCGTAACCGAGTGTCATTACTGCCGACGTGAATTACAATCTTACCAAATTTACGCTTAGCCTTAGCCAGCAATTTCAAATGTCCTTCGATGTCGCCTGCTCTGGCCCCCGGAAGACAATTGACAATGGTTGCTGGTGTCGCTAACTTCACATTTCTCAAAACAGAGTCGCCAATAACCAGAGTTTGATCCTCGGCGAGTGTATCGTCGAGTGGGGAAAAAACGGTTAGAGATGTGAACGGGTTGACGGTGTACACGGGGCTTCTGTTTAGGGCTACGCTTCCTCCTCACAGTCACCCAGTCAGCCTGCCTTCCCGACTGCACGGGGTCTGCCAGGGGGGAACTAACGGCGGCTAAGCTACCTTGGTCCGCACCGACTACAGGGGCCTGGCTAGCTGTAGAATTTTCCACGGTGCGGAGCCGAGCCTCCAATTCGCCCAGCCTGGCCTCCAAAGCTACGAATAAGCTGCACTTATTACATGTACCAGTTACCTGTAACATGTATCTAGTTACCTAGATAACGATTTGTTTCACAGTGTAATCTTCACGTGCCTTAACTAAAGCACTCCCTCTGTTGAATCACCTCTAAATTATTTACACATTATTCACTTTGTGTGTTTTTAGGAATCCGCTAGCTTAGCGCAGCTACTAGCTCTTAGCCGGTTTAGCATGGCGGCTTCTCCTGTCTCTCCCGCACTTTTCTGCTCTGGGTGTGAAATGTTTAGTTATTCCTCGGCCTCCTTTAGCAGTAATGGTACTTGTAATAAGTGTAGCTTATTAATAGCTTTGGAGGCCAGGCTGGGCGAATTGGAGACTTGGCTCTGCACCGTGGAAAATTCTACAGCTAGCCAGGCCCCTGTAGTCGGTGCGGAGGTAGCTTAGCCGCCGTTAGTTTCCCTCTGGCAGATCCCGAGCAGCCGGGAAAGCAGGCCGACTGGGTGACGGTGAGAAGGAAGCGTAGCCTTAAACAGAAGCCCCGTGTACACCGCCAACCCATTCACATTTCTAACCGTTTTTCCCCACTCGACAACACACCCGCCGAGGATCAAACTCTGGTTATTGGCGACTCTGTTTTGAGAAATGTGAAGTTAGCAACACCAGCAACCATAGTCAAATGTCTTCCGGGGGCCAGAGCAGGCGACATTGAAGGAAATTTGAAACTGCTGGCTAAGGCTAAGCGTAAATTTGGTAAGATTGTAATTCATGTCGGCAGTAATGACACCCGGTTACGCCAATCGGAGGTCACTAAAATTAACATTGAATCGGTGTGTAACTTTGCAAAAACAATGTCGGACTCTGTAGTTTTCTCTGGGCCCCTCCCCAATCGGACCGGGAGTGACATGTTTAGCCGCATGTTCTCCTTGAATTGCTGGCTGTCTGAGTGGTGTCCAAAAAATGAGGTGAGCTTCAGAGATAATTGGCAAAGCTTCTGGGGAAAACCTGGTCTTGTTAGGAGAGACGGCATCCATCCCACTTTGGATGGAGCAGCTCTCATTTCTAGAAATCTGGCCAATTTTCTTAAATCCTCCAAACTGTGACTATCCAGGGTTGGGACCAGGAAGCAGAGTTGTAGTCTTACACACCTCTCTGCAGCTTCTCTCCCCCTGCCATCCCCCCAATACCCCATCCCCATAGAGACGGTGCCTGCTCCCAGACCACCAATAACCAGCAAAAATTTATTTAAGCATAAAAATTCAAAAAGAAAAAATAATATAGCACCTTCAACTGCACCACAGACTAAAACAGTTAAATGTGGTCTATTCAACATTAGGTCTCTCTCTTCTAAGTCCCTGTTAGTAAATGATATAATAATTGATCAACATATTGATTTATTCTGCCTTACAGAAACCTGGTTACAGCAGGATGAATATGTTAGTTTAAATGAGTCAACACCCCCAAGTCACACTAACTGCCAGAATGCTCGTAGCACGGGCCGAGGGGGAGGATTAGCAGCAATCTTCCATTCCAGCTTATTAATTAATCCAAAACCCAGACAGAGCTTTAATTCATTTGAAAGCTTGACTCTTAGTCTTGTCCATCCAAATTGGAAGTCCCAAAAACCAGTTTTATTTGTTATTATCCATCGTCCACCTGGTCGTTACTGTGAGTTTCTCTGTGAGTTTTCAGACCTTTTGTCTGACTTAGTGCTTAGCTCAGATAAGATAATTATAGAGGGCGATTTTAACATCCACACAGATGCTGAGAATGACAGCCTCAACACTGCATTTAATCTATTATTAGACTCAATTGGCTTTGCTCAAAATGTAAATGAGTCCACCCACCACTTTAATCATATCTTAGATCTTGTTATGACTTATGGTACGGAAATTTAAGACTTAACAGTATTCCCTGAAAACTCCCTTCTGTCTGATCATTTCTTAATAACATTTACATTTACTCTGATGGACTACGCAGCAGTGGGGAATAAGTTTCATTACACTAGAAGTCTTTCAGAAAGCGCTGTAACTAGGTTTAAGGATATGATTCCTTCTTTATGTTTTCTAATGTCATATACCAACACAGTGCAGAGTAGCTACCTAAACTCTGTAAGTGAGATAGAGTATCGTGTCAATAGTTTTACATCCTCATTGAAGACAACTTTGGATGCTGTAGCTCCTCTGAAAAAGAGAGCTTTAAATCAGAAGTGCCTGACTCCGTGGTATAACTCACAAACTCGCAGCTTAAAGCAGATAACCCGTAGGTTGGAGAGGAAATGGCGTCTCACTAATTTAGAAGATCTTCACTTAGCCTGGAAAAAGAGTCTGTTGCTCTATAAAAAAGCCCTCCGTAAAGCTAGGACATCTTACTACTCATCACTAATTGAAGAAAATAAGAACCCCAGGTTTCTTTTCAGCACTGTAGCCAGGCTGACAAAGAGTCAGAGCTCTATTGAGCCGAGTATTCCTTTAACTTTAACTAGTAATGACTTCATGACTTTCTTTGCTAATAAAATTTTAACTATTAGAGAAAAAATTACTCATAACCATCCCAAAGACGTATCGTTATCTTTGGCTGCTTTCAGTGATGCCGGTATTTGGTTAGACTCTTTCTCTCTGATTGTTCTGAGTTATTTTCATTAGTTACTTCATCCAAACCATCAACATGTCTATTAGACCCCATTCCTACCAGGCTGCTCAAGGAAGCCCTACCATTATTTAATGCTTCGATCTTAAATATGATCAATCTATCTTTATTAGTTGGCTATGTACCACAAGCTTTTAAGGTGGCAGTAATTAAACCATTACTTAAAAAGCCATCACTTGACCCAGCTATCTTAGCTAATTATAGGCCAATCTCCAACCTTCCTTTTCTCTCAAAAATTCTTGAAAGGGTAGTTGTAAAACAGCTAACTGATCATCTGCAGAGGAATGGTCTATTTGAAGAGTTTCAGTCAGGTTTTAGAATTCATCATAGTACAGAAACAGCATTAGTGAAGTTTACAAATGATCTTCTTATGGTCTCAGACAGTGGACTCATCTCTGTGCTTGTTCTGTTAGACCTCAGTGCTGCTTTTGATACTGTTGACCATAAAATTTTATTACAGAGATTAGAGCATGCCATAGGTATTAAAGGCACTGCGCTGCGGTGGTTTGAATCATATTTATCTAATAGATTACAATTTGTTCATGTAAATGGGGAATCTTCTTCACAGACTAAGGTTAATTATGGAGTTCCACAAGGTTCTGTGCTAGGACCAATTTTATTCACTTTATACATGCTTCCCTTAGGCAGTATTATTAGACGGTATTGCTTAAATTTTCATTGTTACGCAGATGATACCCAGCTTTATCTATCCATGAAGCCAGAGGACACACACCAATTAGCTAAACTGCAGGATTGTCTTACAGACATAAAGACATGGATGACCTCTAATTTCCTGCTTTTAAACTCAGATAAAACTGAAGTTATTGTACTTGGCCCCACAAATCTTAGAAACATGGTGTCTAACCAGATCCTTACTCTGGATGGCATTACCCTGACCTCTAGTAATACTGTGAGAAATCTTGGGAGTCATTTTTGATCAGGATATGTCATTCAAAGCGCATATTAAACAAATATGTAGGACTGCTTTTTTGCATTTACGCAATATCTCTAAAATTAGAAAGGTCTTGTTTCAGAGTGATCCTGAAAAACTAATTCATGCATTTATTTCCTCTAGGCTGGACTATTGTAATTCATTATTATCAGGTTGTCCTAAAAGTTCCCTGAAAAGCCTTCAGTTAATTCAAAATGCTGCAGCTAGAGTACTAACGGGGACTAGAAGGAGAGAGCATATCTCACCCATATTGGCCTCTTTTCATTGGCTTCCTGTTAATTCTAGAATAGAATTTAAAATTCTTCTTCTTACTTATAAGGTTTTGAATAATCAGGTCCCATCTTATCTTAGGGACCTCGTAGTACCATATCACCCCAATAGAGCGCTTCGCTCTCAGACTGCAGGCTTACTTGTAGTTCCTAGGGTTTGTAAGAGTAGAATGGGAGGCAGAGCCTTCAGCTTTCAGGCTCCTCTCCTGTGGAATCAGCTCCCAATTCAGATCAGGGAGACAGACACCCTCTCTACTTTTAAGATTAGGCTTAAAACTTTCCTTTTTGCTAAAGCTTATAATTAGGGCTGGATCAGGTGACCCTGAACCATCCCTTAGTTATGCTGCTATAGACTTAGACTGCTGGGGGGTTCCCATGATGCACTGAGTGTTTCTTTCTCTTTTTGCTCTGTATGCACCACTCTGCATTTAATCATTAGTGATTGATCTCTACTCCCCTCCACAGCATGTCTTTTTCCTGGTTCTCTCCCTCAGCCCCAACCAGTCCCAGCAGAAGACTGCCCCTCCCTGAGCCTGGTTCTGCTGGAGGTTTCTTCCTGTTAAAAGGGAGTTTTTCCTTCCCACTGTCGCCAAGTGCTTGCTCACAGGGGGTCGTTTTGACCGTTGGGGTTTTTACGTAATTATTGTATGGCCTTGACTTACAATATAAGGCGCCTTGGGGCAACTGTTTGTTGTGATTTGGCGCTAAATAAATAAAATTGATTGATTGATTGATTGATATACACACACACACACACACATATATATATATATACATACATATATATATATGCAGCACACACACTGTCCCTAACTGTTGCTTTTCCCATACTTTATGGAAGATGACCAACTGGGAGCAAGTTATTGATTTATTTATTTAGGTCATTAGTGAGCAAGCAGAAGATCTGGGATCAAAGGGGGCGTGGCCTGAGAATTTCATTTCTGGCTCCCTCACTTGTTAATGGAAATGCCTCCTCATGACACAAACGCAAGCGGTCCCTGTGCACTTTGGGGGATGGAAACATTGTGAAGAGTTTTAACATAGAAAGAAACAATCTGTGAAAATCAGCTGTTGAAGACTTTTGTCCAGGTGGACTCACTCACCGCCGTCGGCTCGAGGCCGCGGTGCCGCTGGACTCTTGAATGGAGTCTTCATTCATCCACAGGTACGGGGCTGCCAGCAGAGCCCCGGTCCAGGCTAAACGCTGGAAGTCGAGTTATGTGAAACTCAAGGGGTGACTGAGGAAGAGGGGGTGAGGGTGTTGGGTGGGGGCGAGGGAGGAGGGGCACCACCAGCAATTAGGCCTGGCCCTCAATGAACAGCATACAGTCAGGGTACAGACTATCACCTGGAGAATGAGGCTGATTGGATTGTTGTTTGTTGAGTCTGTGGGGGAAACACAGCAGGGGGTAACCCCCAAAACGTGAATCAAAAATGTGACTACTGAAAAAATATCTCTCAAAACATGAACGCAAGTCTTGCACAGGTCTGAAACAATTCATGGAGTAACTCGAATAATTCGATTACAAAAAATATTCGAGGCAAAGAATTTGCCTCGGGGGTTCATTTAAATGCTGTAGTACATACGCCAGGCCTGTATGTGGCACTGTAATGCTCCCACAAAAAAACAGAGAAGAAGAAGACCATAGAGCACGTGCATAACTAATGTAAGAGCTAATCAATGTAGCAGGCGACGCTACAACTTTACAAAGCCGCACACTGAGTAAAATAAAGCCTATTAAGAGAAAAAGGGTCCGTGCCAATCATCTGAAACTGACTTATTGTGCATTTAAAGTGAAGCAGTGTGTCTGTATGTGTTTTTAAAAACATGGTTTGGTCCACTGGCTGCACTCCACCTCCACAGATGAAGCAAAAGGATGTGCACTTTAAGTGAATCATGTTTAACTGTTCAAAAATAATGGCTTTATTCGGATATGACGAGTTTTTAATCAACAGGCTGTACAGTTGATTCATCAGTCAGTTTTTGTGGAAACACTGCACTCCACAACCGTTTATCACAGGCTGTTATTCGCCAAGTATCCACAGAAAACAAGGAATTTGACTTTGGTTTGAGCTGCTCTCTGTACGGCATGTATAAATATAAAATATACACTAAACACTGAATAAATCACAGTATAAAAAGTGCAAATGCAGTGTGCAAGTAAAATTCAAATGTGCAATAAGACAAAAAAAGAATGTCCTGTCCGCAGACTGAAGATTTCACAGACCGCCTCGGCTCATGGTTCGGCAAAGCTCCAAAATTCTTAATAATGTGAAAAAATAAATAATTACCCGGGAAGAGAGAGAAAAAAACACCCTAAACTTAAAAATCTGCATGATGGCACAGCAACATTGTGAAATTGCTTAGGAACTAGTACTAGCCACTAGTGATGTTGATATTGTTTAAAAACTGATTACTCAATTAGTCGATAAAATAATCAATAGAATACTCGATTCCAAAAATATTCGACAGCCGCAGCCCTAGCCTCGCAACATGTGAATTTCTTCAGGATTTGGTGTATGTATGTATGTTTGTCTGAAGAGCCGATGGTGTGAAGCTTCATCTGTGGGATTATGACTGCACACCTCTCACTTTCATTACACCACGGGGCATCGTGCCACCCCTCGACTTGCACACGCGGTGGGTTTGTGAACTATCCAAGACTTGGTGAATTCTGCTTCATAATGAGAGGAAGAATCGACACCAAAGGATCAAAAATTGATGTCTCTATGAACGTTTGGCCGCCACAAGCCAGTTGCCCCTGTGGTAACTTTTCCGACACCTCCTGCTTAAAACCCAAACAGTCAGCTGGATGGTGAGGCCCCATGTTCACTGTCTGTATAAATACTGAAAATTAAGATCAAGCCAGTTTTTGCCCTTTTGCTCCACGGGAGGTTTCTGTCCTGTGTGACACCTGTGTTACGGTTAGCCAGGTGAACCGCTCCAGTCAAAGTCCCCACCGGTCACTGCCCCCGTAGTGGGACGTGCCCAGTGGGGCCGGGCACTTACACCAGAAGCGAGAGCCCACTTGGGACTCACCTCCCCAGTTGTAGTGACCCCACACTCCCCCAAAACATATATATATATTTTTGCAGAGATAGGGTTTATGATCAAGATTTCCTCAAGTAATTGATCCGTAAACTACTTAAACTGAACAAAAATATACACATCATGAATGATATCACGTTCTGCAACTTACGTTTTGTGAGACCTGCGTTCACGTTTTATGGGATATTTTATTCAATGCTTGAAGCAAAATTATTAACAGTTCCCAGATAATCACAGTTTGTGTAACTTTTCATTAATGGGTTGTAAATAATAGATTATTTCACATTTCCATCCATCCATCCATCCATTTTCTTCCGCTTTATCCGGAGTCGGGTCGCGGGGGCAGCAGCTCAAGCAAAGCCGCCCAGACCTCCCGATCCACACACACCTCCCCCAGCTCCTCCGGGGGAACCCCAAGGCGTTCCCAAGCCAGCCGAGAGATGTAATCCTTCCAGCATGTCCTGGGTCTTCCCCGGGGCCTGCTCCCAATGGGACGTGCCCGGAACATCTCTCCAGCGAGGTGTCCAGGGGGCATCCGAAGAGATGCCCGAGCCACCTCAACTGACTCCTTTCGATGTGGAGGAGCAGCGGCTCGACTCCGAGTTCCTCCCGAGTGACCGAACTCCTCACCCTATCTCTAAGGGAGCGCCCAGCCACCCTGCGGAGGAAACTCATCTCGGCCGCTTGTACTCGCGATCTCATTCTTTCGGTCATGAGCCAAATCTCATTACCATAGGTGAGGATCGGAACGTAGATCGATCGGTAAATCGAGAGCTTTGCCCCCCTACTCAGCTCTCTCTTCACCACGACGGTCCGATACAGCGACCGCATCACTGCAGATGCTGCACCGATCCGTCTGTCAATCTCACGCTCCATCCGTCCCTCACTCGTGAACAAGAACCCGAGATACTTAAACTCCTCCACTTGAGGCAAGGACACTCCACCGACCTGAAGAGGGCAAAGCACCTTTTTCTGGTCGAGAACCATGGCCTCGGATTTGGAGGTGCTGATTTTCATCCCGGACGCTTCACACTCGGCTGCAAACCGCTCCAGTGCACGCTGAAGGTCCTGATTTGACGAAGCCAACAGAACCACATCGTCCGCAAACAGCAGAGACAAGATTCTGTGGTTTCCAAACCAGACCCCCTCTACACCCTGGCTGCGCCTAGAAATTCTGTCCATAAAAATAATGAACAGAACCGGTGACAAAGGGCAGCCCTGGCAGAGGCCAACGTGCACCGGAAACAGGTTTGACTTACTACCGGCAATGCGAACCAAGCTCCTGCTGCGGTCATACAGGGACCGGATAGCCCTTAGCAAAGGACCACGGACCCCGTACTCCCGAAGCACCCCCCACAGGGTGTCCCGAGGGACACGGTCGAACGCCTTCTCCAGATCCACAAAACACGTGGACTGGTTGGGCGAACTCCCATGAACCCTCGAGCACCCGATGGAGCGTGTAGAGCTGGTCCAGTGTGCCGCGACCAGGACGAAAACCACACTGCTCCTCCTGAATCCGAGGTTCAACCATCGGTCGAATTCTCCTCTCCAGTACTCTGGAATAGACCTTACCGGGGAGGCTGAGGAGTGTGATCCCCCTATAGCTGGAACACACCCTCCGGTCCCCCTTCTTAAACAGAGGGACCACCACCCCGGTCTGCCAATCCAGAGGCACTGTCCCCAATCACCACGCGATGTTGCAGAGGTGTGTCAGCCAAGACAGTCCCAGAAGGAGTATTTCACATTTCCATTTCAGGAAATTCCAGACTGGAAAGTCTTATAATCCAATATTTTACTAGCATCATGCTCAAATCAACATTTTTTTTCGATCAATCAAGCACAAAAATCTCACAATTTCTTAAATGACAACAATCATGCAGTCCTCCACAAAAATGACATAATGAATCAAAACTACAGCTTTGATCTCATTTTATAATCTTGTTTTTGATTCCCACCAATTCTTTGCGAGGTCATATAGGAATGCGACAGTATGTGATTTTTGATGAGTCATTCAGGTTAGCACTTACCAAAGTGACCACAATGAGAGTCCCAACTGTAGAGCTGAAACAACTAATTGAGTTAATCGATTAAAATCGATTATTAAAATAGTTGTCAACTAATTTAGTCATCGATTAGTTGATAAATAACTTTGTTGTACCACAAATGTTTTGTTTCTTCCATATAATCAACCGAGCTTTGCTTTGAATCTTGAACCAATGAAGGAGTGCTTCAAGCTGCTGCTTCGTTGGTTTCATTTGTTTTATTTCGCTTTATCTTAATTTTTCCCCACTAAAACCCTAAAGAGCATATGTCTGTGAGGAATATTTACCTTTTTATGTTACACTGACCTGTTATGGTCTTCTGAAACAGTTGATAGATGTATTTTATGCTAACGCTGATGCTAACGCGTTGGCATGTCTATGGCATTTTCAGTGTTAAAGGTAGCATTAAGCTGCTGGCATTTCAGCATGTTTGTGCATTTGTTTTCTGTATAATTAATGGCTCAGCGTTTGTTGTCATAAAAGAGTCAAATGTATTACAAATTATATTTTTTTATTTATTTTTAATAAATAATAATAATATAATAATAATAATAGCAACAATAGTAATAGTCATAATAACTAATAATGCTGCAATACAATTTTAGAGAAAGAGACATGAGTCACATGTGTCAATGTGAAATGACCACATACTTTACAAGTTATACAGAGAATGTTGCACATATGAGTCAGGCTACAGTTTTTGATTTAGGTTTTATGGTTAACTGGTTATGCTAATTGCTCATTTGCAGCAACAAGAATACCTCTTTTTTCACCATATATTTTATAACATTTATATGTTTCAATGTTGTTTATGGCAACTCAGCACTTTGATAAAGCAATGCCATTTGAAATAATTATTTTTGTTCTTTATTTATAAACTGTTTTATTCTTTATTATTTTATATTTCAACAGCCAAGGGACATTTGACGATTTGTTGATTTTCAAGTATTTTAAATTTTCAAATAATGTTCTGTTGTTAAATAAAGTGATGGAAGGGGAGAAAAATTGTTTCCCTGGCATATTTTTTAAAAAATTCCCCGCTAATCCTATTAATCGTGTCGAAACCCCACCAGATTCATCGATGATCCAAATAATCGTTTGTTGCAGCCCTATCCAACTGTGCAACGAAAAACTTCTAAATTCTGTCGTATGAACAAAATAGTCTGTATGCAAGTACAACACCATAAATCTGTGTTGATCAAACAGGCGCATGCCGGTCGGTCACACATCAGTCAGCATCAGCTGTTGATAAATCCCCTGTGTTCTAAAGCTCATGGTCATTTGCATTCAGAAATGCCCTCAATTAACCATATATGGGAATAAAACAGACTGTTGCTTGTGCTCCTCACCGGGATAACGGAACAAGTGAGCGATGAAAATCTTTCGTGAAACGGAAATCGAACTGTTTGTGTGTGGACTCAGCAAAGATGACAAAAATAAATGCAGCGAGTGGCAACACCAAGTGGCGATGACAAATCCTCAAGTAGTTTTGAAGCCAACCATTAATGATTCCAGTGGACGCAATTCTATGACAGTCGCCACAATCCAAAAAGAGTGCAAAAACAGGATGAAACAGCTTAATCAGGCTTTCTTCATAAGAAATTTTCAAATTTATAACTCTTTTAAACATTATTTCCTGCATTTTGAGGGCCGCTTTGTGTTGCTAACTGGAATATTAAATAACGTGTGACGTGTCCATTCAAAAAGAAAAACAAAAAAGCTTCCCCCCCCACCCCCATATTGGTTCAATCCCAGCATAGGTATCCAAATCATAGTACAGGGAATCCAAATCACAGTATAGGTTCCCCTAAGCTCAACTGCGCTGGCGAGAACCCTGAAGACCGTTCCTAAAGCTGGTGATGTCCCTCGTTATTAACGCTTGTCCGATTGTCTAGGACCAGTAGAAAGTATGTTCATTGTCATCTAAAGTATTTTGTCACCGTTGTTACCACAGAACTCTGAAAAGAACGTAGTCAGTGTTCATGAATGGTGCGGCTTCACGGCAGACTTCTTTCCAGAATATTCAGGACACTCCTTCAACGGCCATGTCCATGAGTAGTGCAGCTTCACAGTAGGGCTGCCACAACTAGTCGACTAGTCAGGACTACGTCGACTATTGGGACCGTCGACAACTAATTTATTAGTCGACGAGTTGTTTATTTTATTTAAGTCTTTGTTTTTCTCTCAATTCATAGTTTTAGGCAGCGAGCCGTCCTGCCGTCATTCGGACGTTCAAATTTTGGTAATGACGGTCGCCGTCTTGTTCAAAGCCGTTTAAAATGCGCAGTTTACCGACGGAGCTGTCGGTGTGTGTGTGCGCGGAGTTAACTGGCTGCAGACTGCGAGCGAGGGAACCATCAGTACACTTGAGACAGCGAGCACGGAGCAGAGAGGATTTTAACCCGAGAGAACATGTAAAAAAAACACACACACACACACAAAACCAAACCGTGGAGCTGCCTTTACTTCTTTCCACTTTCTCTACCCGCACGGTTCTGATGGCACCGTCCTGTTCACACCATGTGCGCATCATATACTGAATTTATGAGATGAAATAAACGGTCAAATATCCTTAAAAATGAGAATATATAAATGAAATGAGCAAAAATTACACATATACGAGTTAAAAATAAAACCCTGATGTGGAGAAGCTGATGTTCAGAGGCACAGATCACAAAAAGCAGGCGAGAACTCTGAACTTTAACAGCTGTTATTTTACAAAGGTATGTATTTATTCAATCGTTATTCAATCTACAGCACAATACCCTCAACAGCTGGAAGTATTAAAGTCATTATTAGTCATTATCATCACTTTACTGGGGCGTTGCTAGGCCGGTATCTGGCTATACCCGCCCGCTGTGCGTAAACAAATGACGTCATAGTGCGCGCGCGCAGCCCAAGAACTGTCCGCAGAGGGGGAAAAAACAAAACAAAAACAAAACTGTCCGCAGAGGAAAAGATTAAAGGGCGAGAAGTGTGTTTTGGTCCCAATATGGATATTCCGGATGATTTTCTCATGGATAGGTCAACAATGAACAGCAGCTAAAGCAGCCAGGTTGATGAGGACGCACTGCTGAATTTCAACAGTAGCGCGTGCGCCAGGCGGCAGAAGTTAAGTGAGCCAACTTTTTATGTACGCATTACGTGTTGTGTATGTCAGTACAAAGTGATAATAATGCAAATAACATGCTGTTGTCGTGCGGCATGCATTTTCTGCGTCCCTCCATTCACTGCCAGTCGCCCAAAATGACAGCTATTCGCCTTCGTCTAACTTGGGCGAATAGCTGTCATTTTGGGTGACTGGGCGTGAACGTCGGGCCTTTGAAAATGCATACTGCCCTCCAAAAGCATGTTATTGTATTATTAGTGTACAGATTAAACAAGAAATTTTCATTTTCATTGAGAATTTAATGATTTTAACTCAAATCAATGCTGCACCTTTACGTACATTACTGCTAGCCATTAAATAGAAAATAATGGTCTAGTGGTTAAACTGTTGGGCTTGAGACCAGAGGATCCTTGGTTCAAATCCCAGTCTGACCAGAAAATCACTAAGGGCCCTTGGGCAAGGTCCTTAATGCCCTAGTTGCTCCCGGTGTGTAGTGAGCGCCTTGCGTGGCAGCACCCTGACATCGGGGTGAATGTGAGACGTTATTGTGAAGCGCTTTGAGCATCTGTTGCAGATGGAAAAGCGCTATATAAATGCAGTCCATTTACCATTTAGTCAGATTTATCTTAACTTTTTAATGTTGTTGGATCCTGCAGTGAATCGGTTTTGCTGACATTGTCCCCTTCGCCCACACTTTTTTTTAGCCACAGATTCTTTTGCTATTATTTGTAGCTAAAGCTAGAGCGGTGTGGGGCCACTCTGAACAAGAAAGGGGAACTTTGTTTGATGTCTGGCATACAATGCTAATATGAGCGGACACCCATCGGAGGACAACAAGATGACGCGGCATGTCTCCATCTGTGCCTGCAGCATGTCTGCCTCCATGCCCAGAGGAGAAAAAATCCAGAAAATCCAGTGTGGGACTGACTGCGTGGGAAGAGGCACTTGACGTGGCGCTCTGTGTGGGACACCTTCGTCAGGGTGAAGGACAACACTACATGAACATATTGATATGTAGTGTCTTCTACTGCACCAGAACATGCTTGTGTGTGAAAACATGGCTGACAGTCCTATACGGGATATAAGCAAATCAAAGCTGCTTTTGGGATTGATTTGCTGTGTCTAAGTTAACCCCATAACAAGGTGCTTTTATTCTGGTGAGTTATAAAATGTGAGCATTTATTATTATTTTAAGTTGTTGCTTTCACAATCTGGATGACATTAAACCAGCTCAGGGGATTTTGGCTGCACTGCCAATGTATAAACTTTCACACTCTACAAGTATGAAGTAGACATCTGCTGCCCCCTACTGATAGTGTGAAGAAAAAGACATTTAGCAGCCCTTACTGGAAGGAATCAAATGACTTCCTGGTCTGGAAGTTAAAGTTTTTTGTTTTTGTGTCTCAACTCTTTAACAGACTCACTTGTTGCTCCAGTGTCTCTTACTTGTTGTGATAATGTGAACTTTGTCTCAGTCTTGCAACATTTTCCACATTTCTCAGCACAGACTTTTTATTTAATTCTACATTTTCTTCAAATGTGATCACAGAGGTCACCAAAATAAAAGTACAATGGAACTAAAACAAGACCTAACCCACATTTAGACCGATGACGTCAGAGGTCAGGGTTCAAACTTCAAATGACTCTCAGCAGAGTTGTCCCAAGACTTTACTAGTTTTACTGTTTGTTTTTAAAAAGTAAACGCCGAAATCAAAACGCTTCTCCGGGTGCAGAAAATCCACAGTTTAATCTCACGACGAGCTGAAAACCTGTTTTTGTTGAGCTCTTTTTTTTTTTTTTTTTTTTTTTGCAGAATTGTGACATTTTTAGATTGTGACCTGAGCTCGGCGCTGCGTGTTCTTATTAATTTGTGGCGTTTTCGAATTAAAACTGCAGAATAATGTCGACAGTGAGGCTGAAGAGCGACCTGAGACTTTGCATTTTGGCGTTAAGGTGCCCGCTTTGCCGCACACCAGACGGTCGCCATACTTGCGCCAGTATTTACAAAACCCGCATCGGCGCAAAACGGGCGCAGACGAACAAAGGGAGCGAGGCGACGTTTGCGCTAAAACACACGCGCTAAACTAGCTGGTTAGCGCTAACCCGCCAGACCAGCAGCGCGGTCGGGAAGGCAACCGAACAAGCGAAACCGGGTCCGGGTTCTTACCGAAACAACCGTCAATGTCGTCGCATAATCCCGATTAGCCGCCGGGGCTCCCAATCGATCGGTTCGACTCACCGCTGCATCAAGTTACCGCGAGAACCAGACGGAAAACGCGAACTGACGCCCTTCAAATTAAAAGTGCGGACATTGAAAAAGAACTGATGATACAACCCCTGGCAAAAATTATGGAATCACCGGCCTCGGAGGATGTTCATTCTGTTGTTTAATTTTGTAGAAAAAAAGCAGATCAGAGACATGACACAAAACTAAAGTCATTTCAAATGGCAACTTTCTGGCTTTAAGAAACACTATAAGAAATCAAGAAAAAAAGATTGTGGCAGTCAGTAACGGTTACTTTAGACCAAGCAGAGAAAAAAATAATGAATCACTCAATTCTGAGGAATAAATTATGGAATCACCCTGTAAATTTCCATCCCCAAAACTAACACCTGCATCAAATCAGATCTGCTCGTTGACATTGACCCTATGTCATGAAATTGACCCTATGTGTCTTTTTGCAAGGAATGTTTTCACAGTTTTTGCTCTATGGCAAGATGCATTATCTTCTTGAAAAATGATTTCATCATCCTTAAACATCAGAAAAGTGTCCAAAATATCAACGTAAACTTGTGCATTTATTGATGATGTAATGACAGCCATCTCCCCAGTGCCTTTACATGACATGCAGCCCCATATCATCAATGACTGTGGAAATTTACATGTTGTCTTCAGTCATCTTTATAAATCTCATTGGAACGGCACCAAACAAAAGTTCCAGCATCATCACCTTGCCCAATCAATCAATCAATCAACTTTTTTTTAATATAGCGCCAAATCACAACAAACAGTTGCCCCAAGGCGCTTTATATTGTAAGGCAAGGCCATACAACAATCATGAAAAACCCCAACGGTCAAAACGACCCCCTGTGAGCAAGCACTTGGCAACAGTGGGAAGGAAAAACTCCCTCTTAACAGGAAGAAACCTCCAGCAGAACCAGGCTCAGGGAGGGGCAGTCTTCTGCTGAGACTGGTTGGGGCTGAGGGAAAGAACCAGGAAAAAGACATGCTGTGGAGGGGAGCAGAGATCGATCACTAATGATTAAATGCGGAGTGATGCATACAGAGCAAAAAGAGAAAGAAACAGTGCATCATGGGAACCCCACCACAGTCTACGTCTAAAGCAGCATAACCAAGGGATAGTCCAGGGTCACCCGATCCAGCCCTAACTATAAGCCTTAGCGAAAAGGAAAGTTTTAAGCCTAATCTTAAAAGTAGAGAGGGTATCTGTCTCCCTGATCTGAATTGGGAGCTGGTTCCACAGGAGAGGAGCCTGAAAGCTGAAGGCTCTGCCTCCCATTCTACTCTTACAAACCCTAGGAACTACAAGTAAGCCTGCAGTCTGAGAGCGAAGCGCTCTATTAGGGTGATATGGTACTACGAGGTCCCTGAGATAAGATGGGACCTGATTATTCAAAACCTTATAAGTAAGAAGAAGAATTTTAAATTCTATTCTAGAATTAACAGGAAGCCAATGAAGAGAGGCCAACACGGGTGAGATATGCTCTCTCCTGCTAGTCCCCGTCAGTACTCTAGCTGCAGCATTTTGAATTAACTGAAGGCTTTTTAGGGAACTTTTAGGACAACCTGATAATACAGAATTACAATAGTCCAGCCTAGAGGAAATAAATGCATGAATTAGTTTTTCAGCATCACTCTGAGACAAGACCTTTCTGATTTGAGATATTGCGTAAATGCAAAAAGGCAGTCCTACATATTTGTTTAATATGCGCTTTGAATGACATATCCTGATCAAAAATGACTCCAAGATTTCTCACAGTATTACTAGAGGTCAGGGAAATGCCATCCAGAGTAAAGATCTGGTTAGACACCATGCTTCTAAGATTTGTGGGGCCAAGTACAATAACTTCAGTTTTATCTGAGTTTAAAAGCAGGAAATTAGAGGTCATCCATGTCTTTATGTCTGTAAGACAATCCTGCAGTTTAGCTAATTGGTGTGTGTCCTCTGGCTTCATGGATAGATAAAGCTGGGTATCATCTGCGTAACAATGAAAATTTAAGCAATACCGTCTAATAATACTGCCTAAGGGAAGCATGTATAAAGTGAATAAAATTGGTCCTAGCACAGAACCTTGTGGAACTCCATAATTAACTTTAGTCTGTGAAGAAGATTCCCCATTTACATGAACAAACTGTAATCTATTAGACAAATATGATTCAAACCACCGCAGCGCAGTGCCTTTAATACCTATGACATGCTCTAATCTCTGTAATAAAATTTTATGGTCAACAGTATCAAAAGCAGCACTGAGGTCCAACAGAACAAGCACAGAGATAAGTCCACTGTCCGAAGCCATAAGAAGATCATTTGTAACCTTCACTAATGCTGTTTCTGTACTATGATGAATTCTAAAACCTGACTGAACCTCTTCAAATAGACCATTCCTCTGCAGGTGATCAGTTAGCTGTTTTACAACTACCCTCTCAAGAATCTTTGAGAGAAAAGGAAGGTTGGAGATTGGCCTATAATTAGCTAAAATAGCTGGGTCAAGAGATGGCTTTTTAAGTAATGGTTTAATTACTGCCACCTTAAAAGCCTGTGGTACATAGCCAACTAACAAAGATAAGTTGATCATATTTAAGATTGAAGCATTAAATAATGGTAGGACTTCCTTGAGCAGCCTGGCAGGAATGGGGTCTAATAAACATGTTGATGGTTTGGATGAAGTAACTAATGAAAATAACTCAGAACAATCGGAGAGAAACAGTCTAACCAAATACCGGCATCACTGAAAGCAGCCAAAGATAACGATACATCTTTGGGATGGTTATGAGTAATTTTTTCTCTAATAGTCAAAATTTTGTTAGCAAAGAAAGTCATGAAGTCATTACTAGTTAAAGTTAATGGAATACTCAGCTCAATAGAGCTCTGACTCTTTGTCAGCCTGGCTACAGTGCTGAAAAGAAACCTGGGGTTGTTCTTATTTTCTTCAATTAGTGATGAGTAGAAAGATGTCCTAGCTTTACGGAGGGCTTTTTTATAGAGCAACAAACTCTTTTTCCAGGCTAAGTGAAGATCTTCTAAATTAGTGAGACGCCATTTCCTCTCCAACTTACGGGTTATCTGCTTTAAGCTACGAGTTTGTGAGTTATACCACGGAGTCAGACACTTCTGATTTAAAGCTCTCTTTTTCAGAGGAGCTACAGCATCCAAAGTTGTCTTCAATGAGGATGTAAAACTATTGACGAGATACTCTAACTCCCTTACAGAGTTTAGGTAGCTACTCTGCTCTGTGTTGGTATATGACAATAGAGAACATAAAGAAGGAATCATATCCTTAAACCTAGTTACAGCGCTTTCTGAAAGACTTCTAGTGTAATGAAACTTATTCCCCACTGCAGGGTAGTCCATCAGGGTAAATGTAAATGTTATTAAAAAATGATCAGACAGAAGGGAGTTTTCAGGGAATACTGTTAAGTCTTCTATTTCCATACCATAAGTCAAAACAAGATCTAAGATATGATTAAAGTGGTGGGTGGACTCATTTACTTTTTGAGCAAAGCCAATAGAGTCTAATAATAGATTAAATGCAGTGTTGAGGCTGTCATTCTCAGCATCTGTGTGGATGTTAAAATCGCCCACTATAAGTATCTTATCTGAGCTAAGCACTAAGTCAGACAGAAGGTCTGAAAATTCACAGAGAAACTCACAGTAACGACCAGGTGGACGATAGATAATAACAAATAAAACTGGTTTTTGGGACTTCCAATTTGGATGGAAAAGACTAAGAGACAAGCTTTCAAATGAATTAAAGCTCTGTCTAGGTTTTTGATTAATTAATAAGCTGGAATGGAAGATTGCTGCTAATCCTCCGCCCCGGCCCGTACTACGAGCATTCTGACAGTTAGTGTGACTCGGGGGTGTTGACTCATTTAAACTAACATATTCATCCTGCTGTAACCAGGTTTCTGTTAGGCAGAATAAATCAATACGTTGATCAATTATTATATCATTTACCAACAGGGACTTAGAAGAGAGAGACCTAATGTTTAATAGACCACATTTAACTGTTTTAGTCTGTGGTGCAGTTGAAGGTGCTATATTATTTTTTCTTTTTGAATTTTTTTGCTTAAATAGATTTTTGCTGGTTATTGGTGGTCTGGAAGCAGGCACCGTCTCTACGGGGATGGGGTAATGAGGGGATGGCAGGGGGAGAGAAGCTGCAGAGAGGTGTATAAGACCACAGCTCTGCCTCCTGGTCCCAACGCTAGACAGTCACAGTTTGGAGGATCCAAGAAAATTGGCCAGATTTCTAGAAATGAGAGCTGCTCCATCTAAAGTGGGATGGATGCCGTCTCTCCTAACAAGACCAGGTTTTCCCCAGAAGCTTTGCCAATTATCAATGAAGCCCACCTCATTTTTTGGACACCACTCAGACAGCCAGCAATTCAAGGAGAACATGCGGCTAAACATGTCACTCCCGGTCTGATTGGGGAGGGGCCCAGAGAAAACAACAGAGTCCGACATTGTTTTTGCAAAGTTACACACCGATTTAATGTTAATTTTAGTGACCTCCGATTGGCGTAACCGAGTGTCATTACTGCCGACGTGAATTACAATCTTACCAAATTTACGCTTAGCCTTAGCCAGCAATTTCAAATTTCCTTCAATGTCGCCTGCTCTGGCCCCCGGAAGACAACTGACAATGGTTGCTGGTGTCGCTAACTTCACATTTCTCAAAACAGAGTCGCCAATAACCAGAGTTTGATCCTCGGCGAGTGTATCGTCGAGTGGGGAAAAACGGTTAGAGATGTGCACGGGTTGACGGTGTACACGGGGCTTCTGTTTAGGGCTACGCTTCCTCCTCACAGTCACCCAGTCGGCCTGCTTTCCCGACTGTCCGGGATCCGCCAGGGGGGAACTAACGGTGGCTAAGCCACCTTGGTCCGCACCGACTACAGGGGCCTGGTTAGCTGTAGAATTTTCCACGGTGCGGAGCCGAGTCTCCAATTCGCCCAGCCTGGCCTCCAAAGCTACGAATAAGCTGCACTTATTACAAGTACCGTTACTGCTAAAGGAGGCCGAGGAACAGCTAAACATTTCACAACCAGAGCAGAAAAGTGCGGGAGAGACAGGAGAAGCCGCCATGCTAAATCGGCTAAAAGCTAGTAGCTACGCAACCTAGTGGATTCCTAAAAACACGCAAAGTGAATAATGTGTAAATAATTTAGAGGTGATTCAGCAGAAGGAGTGCTTTAGTTAAGGCACCAGACAGGCCATGAAGCAGCACAAGTAACGCACGGCAACAGCGAACGCACGACAACGGTGCAAAAATAAAATAAAAATCCACTAGACAGGCTGTGGAGCAGCACAGGTAACACACGACAACAGTGGTAGAAAATAAAATAAAAATCCACTAGACAGGCTGCGGAGCAGCACAGGTAACGCACGACAACGGTGGTAAAAAAAAAATAAAATAAAATAAAAATCCACTAGACAGGCCGTGGAGCAGCACAGGTAACACACGACAACAGTGGTAGAAAATAAAATAAAAATCCACTAGACAGGCTGCGGAGCAGCACAGGTAACACACGATAACGGTGGTAAAAAAAAAATAAAATAAAATAAAAATCCACTAGACAGGCTGCGGAGCAGCACAGGTAACGCACGACAACGGTGGTAAAAAAAAAATAAAATAAAATAAAAATCCACTAGACAGGCTGTGGAGCAGCACAGGTAACACACGACAACAGTGGTAGAAAATAAAATAAAAATCCACTAGACAGGCTGCGGAGCAGCACAGGTAACACACGACAACGGTGGTAAAAAAAAAAAAAAAAATAAATAAAAATCCACTAGACAGGCCGTGGAACAGCACAGGTAACGCACGACAACGGTGGTAAAAAATAAAATAAAAATCCACTAGACAGGCTGTGGAGCAGCACAGGTAACGCACGACAACGGCGGCAAAAAATAAAATAAAAATCCACTAGACAGGCTGCGGAGCAGCACAGGCAACGTACGACAACGGTGGTAAAAAATAAAAATAAAAATAAAATAAAAATCCACTAGACAGGCCGTGGAACAGCACAGGTAACGCACGACAACGGTGGTAAAAAATAAAATAAAAATCCACTAGACAGGCTGTGGAGCAGCACAGGTAACGCACGACAACGGCGGCAAAAAATAAAATAAAAATCCACTAGACAGGCTGCGGAGCAGCACAGGTAACGCACGACAACGGCGGCAAAAAATAAAATAAAAATCCACTAGACAGGCTGCGGAGCAGCACAGGCAATGCACGACAACGGTGGCAAAAAACAATAAAAATCCACTAGACAGGCTGCGGAGCAGCACAGGTAACGCACGACAACGGCGGCAAAAAAAAAAATAAAAATCCACTAGACAGGCTGCGGAGCAGCACAGGTAACGCACGACAACGGTGGTAAAAAAAAATAAAAAAAATAAAATAAAAATCCACTAGACAGGCCGTGGAACAGCACAGGTAACGCACGACAACGGCGGCAAAAAATAAAATAAAAATCCACTAGACAGGCTGCGGAGCAGCACAGGTAATGCACGACAACGGTGGTAAAAAAAATAAAAAAAATAAAATAAAAATCCACTAGACAGGCCGTGGAACAGCACAGGTAACGCACGACAACGGCGGCAAAAAATAAAATAAAAATCCACTAGACAGGCTGCGGAGCAGCACAGGTAACGCACGACAACGGTGGTAAAAAAAAATAAAAAAATAAAATAAAAATCCACTAGACAGGCCGTGGAACAGCACAGGTAACGCACGACAACGGCGGCAAAAAATAAAATAAAAATCCACTAGACAGGCTGTGGAGCAGCACAGGTAACGCACGACAACGGCGGCAAAAAATAAAATAAAAATCCACTAGACAGGCTGCGGAGCAGCACAGGTAACGCACGACAACGGTGGTAAAAAAAATAAAATAAAATAAAATAAAAATCCACTAGACAGGCCGTGGAACAGCACAGGTAACGCACGACAACGGTGGTAAAAAATAAAATAAAAATCCACTAGACAGGCTGCGGAGCAGCACAGGTAACGCACGACAACGGCGGCAAAAAATAAAATAAAAATCCACTAGACAGGCTGCGGAGCAGCACAGGCAACGCACGACAACGGTGGCAAAAAACAATAAAAATCCACTAGACAGGCTGCGGAGCAGCACAGGTAACGCACGACAACGGTGGTAAAAAATAAAATAAAAATCCACTAGACAGGCTGTGGAGCAGCACAGGTAACGCACGACAACGGTGGTAAAAATAAAATAAAAATCCACTAGACAGGCTGCGGAGCAGCACAGGTAACGCACGACAACGGTGGTAAAAAATAAAATAAAAATCCACTAGACAGGCTGTGGAGCAGCACAGGTAACGCACGACAACGGTGGTAAAAAATAAAATAAAAATCCACTAGACAGGCTGTGGAGCAGCACAGGTAACGCACGACAACGGTGGTAAAAAATAAAATAAAAATCCACTAGACAGGCTGTGGAGCAGCACAGGTAACACACGACAACGGTGGTAAAAAATAAAATAAAAATCCACTAGACAGGCTGTGGAGCAGCACAGGTAACGCACGACAACGGTGGTAAAAATAAAATAAAAATCCACTAGACAGGCTGTGGAGCAGCACAGGTAACGCACGACAACGGTGGTAAAAAATAAAATAAAAATCCACTGAACAGGCTGTGGAGCAGCACAGGTAACACACGACAACAGTGCTAAAAAATAAAATAAAAATCCACTGGGCAGGCTGTGGAGCAGCACAGGTAACACACGACAACAGTGCTAAAAAATAAAATAAAAATCCACTGGGCAGGCTGTGGAGCAGCACAGGTAACACACGACAACAGTGCTAAAATAAAATAAAAATCCACTGAACAGGCTGTGGAGCAGCACAGGTAACACACGACAACAGTGCTAAAAAATAAAATAAAAATCCACTGAACAGGCTGTGTACCAGCACAGGTAACACACGACAACAGTGCTAAAAAATAAAATAAAAATCCACTGGGCAGGCTGTGGAGCAGCACAGGTAACACACGACAACAGTGCTAAAAAATAAAATAAAAATCCACTGGGCAGGCTGTGGAGCAGCACAGGTAACACACGACAACAGTGCTAAAATAAAATAAAAATCCACTAGGCAGGCTGTGGAGCAGCACGACAACAGTGCTAAAAAATAAAATAAAAATAAAAACGAAAGCGTTAGCAAGCTAGTTAGCTTGCCAACGCTGATGAAAGTTAGCTGATAAAAGTGCTCCGTCGCGATGTTTCGACCGTTAGAGGTCTTCTTTAGGCGTTGGAGCACGGTGAAAAAGTAAAAAAAAAAAAGTAAAAAAGTCTTGAAAAAGACTGTTAATTCAAAGAACTCAAACAGCTCAGTTCAAACAGCTAACAGATACAGCAGAACACCGCTGTGCTCCGGAACAGGAAGACGACGATCTCACCCCAATCCAAACTCAATGCAGATTCGAGATTCATCACTGAATATGACTTTCATCCAGTCATCCACAGTCCACGATTGCTTTTCTTTAGCCCATTGTAACCTTGTTTTTTTCTGTTTAGGTGTTAATGATGGCTTTCGTTTAGCTTTTCTGTATGTAAATCCCATTTCCTTTAGGCGGTTTCTTACAGTTCGGTCACAGACGTTGACTCCAGTTTCCTCCCATTCGTTCCTCATTTGTTTTGTTGTGCATTTTCGATTTTTGAGACATATTGCTTTAAGTTTTCTGTCTTGACACTTTGATGTCTTCCTTGGTCTACCAGTATGTTTGCCTTTAACAACCTTCCCATGTTGTTTGTATTTGGTCCAGAGTTTAGACACAGCTGACTGTGAACAACCAACATCTTTTGCAACATTGCGTGATGATTTACCCTCTTTTAAGAGTTTGATAATCCTCTCCTTTGTTTCAACTGACATCTCTCGTGTTGGAGCCATGATTCATGTCAGTCCACTTGGTGCAACAGCTCTCCAAGGTGTGATCACTCCTTTTTAGATGCAGACTAACAAGCAGATGTGATTTGATGCAGGTGTTAGTTTTGGGGATGAAAATTTACAGGGTGATTCCATAATTTATTCCTCAGAATTGAGTGAGTCCATATTTTTTTCCTCTGCTTGGTCTAAAAAAGTAACCGTTACTGACTGCCACAATCTTTTTTTCTTGATTTCTTATAGTGTTTCTTAAAGCCAGAAAGTTGCCATTTGAAATGACTTTAGTTTTGTGTCATGTCTGTGATCTGCTTTTTTCTACAAAATTAAACAACTGAATGAACATCCTCCGAGGCCGGTGATTCCATAATTTTTGCCAGGGGTTGTAGAAGTAAGCGGCGGCACGTCATAATTCTTAATTCACAATTCATTTTATTGTGTAAAATATTTGTATACATGTATATAACGATACATCATAACAATAAAAACAGCTATTAACAATTTTAAAATCTGGTGGCATTCATTATACTATAATACAGATCATAATTTGCTTAAAAAATATCTGTACTCGAGGATAAGACCACTTCAGGTGGCAAACTATTCCAAATCTTTACTGCTCGGTTACTAAATAAATTTTTTCTCACATTCAATCTAGATCTATTAACTTCCAAGCACAATTCATGGCCTTTAAGGCCAGTATACCTTCTCATTTCAAAAAATACAGTGGGGTCAACATTCTCAAAGCCGTGCAAAATTTTATATATTTCAATCAAATCACCTAGGGTTCATCTGTCTTCAAGACTTGTGAGACCCAGTTGCAAGAGCCTATCCTCATAAGGCAAATTTTTTAATTCTGGAACCAACTTAGTGGCCCTTCTCTGTACGTCAAACGCATCCAACACTTGAATCTGGCAAAGCAATTTCAGAATCAAACTTTGACCCGATCTATCACAATCACGTTAAATTTAGACCAGTTTCTGTCAACGACGTTTGCAAACTGCTGGGGTAGATAGTATTGTAGCAAAATCAGTGAATGTATCAGCTGGAGAGCCGATCTTTCCACTGGCTACATTATTCAACTACTTTCTGAAAACTGGTATCATTCCGAGTGAATGAAGACATTTACTGGTGACCTCAGTATTCAAAGATGGTAAAAGCTCAAACTACAGACCAATGTCTGTTATTCCATTATGCATGAAAGTTTGAGAAATCAATCCACACACAACTTTACAAACAGATAATAAAAAAACCTACCTTCTCATTAATTTCCAATCTGGCTTTAGACTGGGCTGCTCCACTAACACAACATTTTTGGGTATATGTGATTATTTTCATGACCAAAAGAGACTCAGAAATGTGACCGGTGCATCTACCTAGATCTAAAAAAGGCTTTTGACACGGTCAAACCAGACATTTTATTACAAAGGTGCTTTGATATTGGAATCCAAGAAAATGAGTTTCAATGGTTTAATAACTACTTCACAATCAGAACACAGATTGTTTCACTGAGTGGCACCCACTCATTCACACTCCCTGTCCTGCCCTTGGCAGAAAAGAACTATAAAACAACGTTTTAGCACCATCTAGTGGTTATTTGCTAGAGCAGGAAATTGCATGTTAATACAGGAAGTTGTCATATGCAGCTGCCTTTTCATCCTCATGCACAACTAGGAGGAGATGTGTGTTCCCTTCTGCAGCCATCCATTTGTTTAGGCTTGTGAAAGCATCATCTGTAAGTTTTTTCTTGTTTGTTGTCTCATATTTAAGCCATATTTGACAATATTTTGTTATAAGACGTGTTAGTTTGACACGTATGGTAAAATGGGAACAGACTACATTTAAAGCTGCATTTAAAGTGCACGTGCATTGTCATTTCATTCACATACAGCATAAATGTTTATGTTATGTACAGTTTCACTCTGGTTTATGGATGCATCATCAACGGCATCTTATTAAAGGGCAAGACTCAGATGATTCCTGACTCTGCATTTCTTAAACAGAGTTTGGCTGGCTGTTAATTTGTGTCACCACACGAAGAGAACAGTACAGTGAAAAGATGTAAAACCTGCAAGCAGCGAATCACATGGTAGTGGACCTCACGCTCTTTCTGTGTCATGTCTGAAGAAGGCAGATCAGTAACCTTAGCAAAGGAAGCTAAGGATGATGGAACAGGAGGCTCTACACGTTATATGACAGAATACACGGCTGAGCTGCGCTCAAGACACTCACGTTCATCTCGCCACTCACATCGATCTGGGTCATCTGCTGCAGCGGTTGCAGCCCAAGCTCGGGCTGATGCTGAAGCTGCACGTACACGTGCACTATTTTCACAAAGAGAAAATGCTATCAAACTTGACAAAATGAGGTTGGAAATGAGCCATCAGCTTGACCAAGCAAAGTTAGAAGCAGATCTAAATGTGTTACATCATGAGAAAGAGGCAGCTGCAGCTCTAGCTAAAGATGAAATACTAGAGGCAGCAGCATCAGAGTTTGGAGAAGACTTACCCAGAAAGATAGATCATACAGTTTCAATAGAGAGGAAAATGGAACGCACAAGAGACTACGTGAGGGCTCAAGCTCACTTCACAGGAAGCCATATAACCACAGAACACTCAGTTAAGAGAGAACCATCTCTATACTCAGCGATAAGCAAGCCGCTTCACCCTTCAGACCCTGTAATTAAAGAGGAAAAAATTACATCACACCTGAAGCGAAGCAAAGTTGACTCAACTTATTCTCGTCCACATCACTCCGATCATGGAGATAACTTTGGTACAAGTCCACACGCAGCAGTCCATCATCAACCTCCATCTCGAGATATGCTTGATCTAGCAAGATTTCTAGCACGTAGAGAGCTTGTGAATACTGGGCTCACAGAGTTTGATGACCAACCAGAGACTTTCAGGGCATGGAAGTCTGCTTTCATTAATTCTACGTATGGCCATGATCTTATGGCTGGTGATGAACTGGACTTACTCACTAAATGGTTGGGCAAGGAATCTTCGGGGCATGTGAGAAGGATCCGGTCTGTCCATGTGTCAGACCCCACAGCAGCTCTAGAGATGGCTTGGAATAGACTAGCAGAGTGCTATGGTGCATCCGAGATTATCGAAAATGCACTTTTCAAGAAGCTGGATGCCTTTCCTAGAATCTCAAACAGAGACTTTGTCAAGCTCAGAGAACTTGGAGATCTTCTCATGGAGCTTCAAGCAGCAAAGGATGACGGATACTTGCAAGGTTTGGCATATTTGGACACAGCTAGAGGCATTAATCCCATAGTTGAAAGGTTGCCACATTACCTGCAAGAAAGATGGATTTCTCATGGTACTAAGTACAAAGAAGAGAATCAAAACTGTTTCCCTCCGTTTTGGTATTTCACCAACTTTATCTGTCATGAGGCCAAAGCAAGGAATGACCCTAGCTTCACCATTCCCAATAGTAACCCTGTTAAAGCTGACAAAGCTATGCCCAGATTCAGCAGAACACCCATCACTGTCAACAAAGTAGATGTCACCCCCAAAAAGGTCCCAGACACAGATCAACTTCCAAAAGACAATGACCTAAACAAAAACTGTCCTCTGCATAAGAAGTCACACCCACTGAAAAAATGTTGAGGCTTCAGAATGAAATCACTGGAGGAACAGAAAGGTTATTTACAGGACAATGGGATCTGTTTTAAGTGCTGTGCATCTTACTCCCATTTGGCACGCAATTGCAATGCTGCAGTCAAGTGTTCAGAGTGTGGCAGCGAAAGCCATTGCACTGCCCTCCACCCAGATCCACCTCCTTCAACCTCTCAAGCATACAGCTCCAGTTTAGGTCATGGTGGGGAGGAAGACCCCTCATCTGCATCACCAACTGTAAACAGTGCATGTACAAAGGTCTGTGGTAAAGGATTTACTGCCAGGTCCTGTTCTAAGATATGTTTGGTCCAAGTCTATCCCAAGGGTAAAGGAGAGAATGCAGTGAAAATGTACGCAATGCTGGATGATCTGTTGGGAAAGTGTAGTGACACGGACCCACAACAGGGGGCGCAAATGAACGGTCAATAGATGAACCAAAATATAACAATTTAATGTTGTGAATGTGCACAACGAACATACAGACAATCTCAGAATATCACAACAGTCAATACACAAAGGTGACGTGTGGGCAGGCTCGAGGATAGAAGACGTCTGTCCTGAGGAGAGCCGGAACCACACGATTTCCGCCGCCCCAGAACCTGGTGAATACTGGAGCCGCCAAGTCCCGAATTCCCAGGTGATCACCGTCCCCGACTGTCGGATCTGGTACTGCTGGCGAAGAACAAAGACAGTCAAGTGTGGGTGTGTGTACACCCAGTAACAATAACGGTGGGAATGCCACCTCCACCTCACACTCAGCGCGTTGCAGCGGTCTCAGCTGAAAAGGAGCGCCGTCTTGCACAGCCTCCTCAAAAACGACCGGTTCTCCTGCAAACACTCACAATAAACAGATTTACAAAAGGCTGAGGATATTACCTCCAATGAAGTATGATATCTCGGCAACAAGGTGGAGATGACGTCTGGTCTTTATGGAGTGAGATGATGTTGAGTAGATGGGTGACAGCTGTCAAGAGGTAATGAGCGACAGCTGTCACCCCCGGCTGTGTCCATGGCGGCAGCGCCCTCTCGTGCCTGAAGCCCGCACTTCAGGCAGAGTGCCCACTGGTGGTGGGCCAGCAGTACCTCCTCTTCTGGCGGCCCACACACAACATGATCAGAGCAACAAATCACTGGCAAAGTCAGAGTTCTTTGAGTACTTTCACATCAACAGCGACGCATCTCCCTACTCACTCAAGACTTGTGCAGGCATTACAGACACAGCTGGCAGAAGAGCTGAGGGTTACCAGATAGAGCCTGTGCATGGTGGAGTCAGTCTATCACTTCCTGTACTGATAGAATGCAATGAGATACCCGACAACTGATCTGAGATACCCACATCTGAGGTTGCTTATCACCATCCACATCTCAAGCCGATTGCCAAAGAAATCCCGAAGCTGGATGAAGAAGCTCAAATCCTGTTGCTGCTAGGCCGTGACATCTTAAGAGTGCACAAAGTGAGGAAGAGAGTAAATGGACCTCACAATGCCCCCTTTGCCCTCAAGTTGGATCTGGGCTGGGTAATAGTAGGCGATGTGTGTTTGGGCAGTTGTCATGTTCCTAAAGTGCAATGCTTCAGAACCTCCATTTTGGAAAATGGTAGGCCTTCAACATTCACACCTTGTGAAAGCCACATCAACGTCAAAGAAAAGTTAAGCATGCAAGACGGAAAACAACATGGATTCCATCATATACCGAAAGGCAGCTTGACAACAAAATCAGAAGATCAAATTGGACACACAGTGTTTGAACAGACAGAGAATGACCATAAAGTTGCTGTCTCTATAGAGGATGAAATCTTCTTGGATATCATGGAAAAGGAAATATTCCAAGACGAAACAAACAGTTGGGTTGCTCCTCTCCCTTTTAGACATCCAAGACCTCCTCTACCAAATAACAGAGAGCAAGCTCTGAATCGCCTCTTCTCATTGCGACGCACTCTACAAAAGAAACCAGAAATGAAGCAGCAGTTCATCAACTTTATTCAGAGGATCTTTGAGAATGAACACGCTGAAGCAGCACCTCCTCTGGCTGAAGGTCAAGAATGCTGGTATCTGCCGACCTTTGGTGTTTATCACCCAAAAAAGCCTGAGCAAATCAGAGTGGTATTTGACTCAAGTGCACAATACCAAGGTCTTTCTCTCAACAGCGTCCTCTTGACAGGACCCGATCTAAACAAAAACCTCTTGGGCGTCCTGATCCATTTCAGAAGAGAATCAGTTGCAGTGACAGCAGATATCCAGCAAATGTTCCACTGTTTCATGGTAAGGGAAGACCACAGAGACTATCTGAGGTTTTTGTGGTTCCGTGACAATGACTTTGACAAAGACGTCATGGAATACAGGATGAGAGTCCATGTCTTTGGAAACAGCCCTTCTCCTGCAGTAGCTATTTTCGGGCTCCGACAGGCAGCAAGAGAGGGTGAACCTGAATATGGTACAGACACGCGTAAGTTCATAGAGCGTGACTTTTATGTGGATGATGGTCTTATATCACTTCCCACTGAAGAGGAGGCCATCAGCCTACTAAGAAGGATGCAAGCTTCACTTGCAGAGTCAAATCTCAGGTTGCATAAAATTGCTACCAACAGTGCAACTGTGTTGTCAGCATTCCCTTCAGAAGATTGTGCCAAAGGCATTAAAGACCTTTACCTTGGAGATGGAAATGTGCTCATTCAGCGAAGCCTTGGCCTTTGCTGGGAGTTCGCTACAGACACATTTACTTTCCAGACACCAAGTGGTAACAAGCCATTCACAAAGCGTGGAGTCTTGTCTACAGTCTTTATGATCCAGTCGGCTTTGCAGGCCCAGTTACAATACAAGGGAGATTTCTGCTCAGAGAACTCTCCAAAGAAGTTGACGATTGGGACACTCCACTTCCAGAAGGAAAGCTCAAGGAGTGGGAAACATGGAGAAACTCTCTCAATGATCTTCAACGACTTCATATTCCTCGAACATATACCTCAGAGACCCTCTCAAAGGCAAAACGCACAGACCTCTGTCTTTTTTCTGATGCCTCCACTAAAGCAATAGGTGCAGTCGCATACCTCAGAGTCCAGTATGATGATGGAAAGTGTGACGCTGGTTTCATCCTGGGAAAAGCAAAGCTGACCCCTCAAAACGAACCAACTATACCCAGACTGGAGTTGTGTGGAGCTGTGCTAGCTGTGGAGATGTCAGATTTTATTCTGCAAGAAATGGATATCGAGCCAGATGAAGTACACTTCTACTGCGATAGTAAAGTTGTGCTTGGATACATATACAACCAAAGCAGACGCTTTTATGTGTATGTACACAACAGAATCCAGAGGATCAGACAGTCGACAAGACCAGAGCAATGGCATTACATTACTTCCGAGCTCAATCCGGCTGATCACGCTTCCAGATCTGTCCCTGCTTCTCGACTTCGAGACACAAGTTGGTTGACAGGACCAGCTTTCCTCATGACCACATGACCTTACGACACCTACCACCTTTCAACTGGTGAGTCCAGAGAACGACAATGAGATTCGCCCCCAGCCCCAAGTAATTACATCTGTTACAACTGTAAAAAACAAACAACTTGGCACAGAATGCTTTAAGCGGTTCTCCACATGGAACAGTTTGGTGAATGGACTTGCTTTACTCATCCACATTGCTCGTTCTTTTCAGTCCCCACCTGACAAATCCAAGTGCACTGGTTGGCACCAATGCCCAGAACCCCTACCTCAAGATGAGTTAGCCCAAGCCCAGAAAGTAGTCATCGTCTCGGTTCAGAAGTCAGTTTTCACAGAGGAATACAATGCACTCATCGAGGGGAAAAGTATTCCTAAGAATAGCCCTCTGGCCACACTGAATCCTGTCCTCGATGACAGTGGACTAATGCGAGTCGGTGGTCATCTGGCCCATGCACAACTGAACAGCAAAGAAAGGAACCCAGTCATCCTACCAGGTCGCCATCACATCGCCATCCTTTTGATACAACACTACCACAACCAAGTCAAGCATCAGGGTCGCCTGTTCACTGAAGGAGCTGTACGTTCTGCAGGTTTCTGGCTGGTTGGTGGCAAAAGTTGCATCAGCAGTGTTCTTCACAAATGTCTCATATGCAGGAAGCTTCGTGGGAGAAGTCGCCATCAGATTATGGCCAACCTACCAGAAGAACGGCTAAGTACATCTCCTCCATTCTCCTATGTTGGCCTGGATGTGTTTGGTCCGTTCATAGTCACAGCTCGCAGAACAAGAGGAGGACATGCAGACAGTAAACGATGGGCCATACTTTTCTCTTGCATGAGCACCCATGCAGTCCATATCGAAGTTATTGAGACAATGGACACTTCAAGCTGCGTTAATGCACTCAGACGGTTCTTTGCTGTCCAGGGACCTGCAAAGCAGTTACGCTCCGACTGCGGAACCAACTTTGTAGGAGCAAGTAAAGAGCTGGGACTCCACAAAATGGCAAATGACCCCAAGGTGCTGAAATACCTGAGGGACAACTCCTGCACATGGGAGTTCAACCTGCCCCATGCCTCCCACATGGGAGGTGCCTGGGAACGTATGATTGGGATTACCCGGAGGATACTGGACTCCATGTTGATGCAGGCCAAGTTCAGACCTCTCTCCCATGAGGATCTTTGCACTTTTATGGCGGAAATCTCTGGAATAATCAATGCCAGACCACTAACTCCTGTGTCGACAGATCCTGACTCTCCCTTGATACTCAGTCCATCCATGTTGCTTACTCAAAAAGTTGGACTACCCCCTCCAACTGGAACATTCTCTGGAGGTGACTGCTTCAGACAGAGATGGAAGATGGTTCAGAGTCTTGCTGACCAGTTCTGGCATCGGTGGAAACGTGAATATCTTTCCACCTTGCAGACCCGCCGCAAGTGGAGAACAGCACAGCTTAACATCCACAAAGGAGACCTTGTTCTGATGAAAGATACTCAAGCAGCCCGCAATGAGTGGCCCATGGCCCTTGTGTCAGATGTTCTCAAGAGTCCAGATAGAAAAGTTCACAAGATAGAAATCAAGGTTTCCAAAGATGGATCTTGCAAGACATACCTGAGACCAATCAGATTGTTCTCCTGTTGTCAAGAGTGAATCAACAATGTTAGGTGGATATGACATCTTACAGATGCCAGGTGGGGAGTGCCCTGCCCTTGGCAGATAAGAACTATAAAACAACGTTTTAGCACCATCTAGTGGTTATTTGCTAGAGCAGGAAATTGCATGTTAATACAGGAAGTTGTCATATGCAGCTGCCTTTTCATCTTCATGCACAACTAGGAGCAGACGTGTGTTCCCTTCTGCAGCCATCCATTTGTTTAGGCTTGTGAAAGCATCATCTGTAAGTTTTTTCTTGTTTGTTGTCTCATATTTAAGCCATATTTGACAATATTTTGTTATAAGACGTGTTAGTTTGACACGTATGGTAAAATGGGAACAGACTACATTTAAAGCTGCATTTAAAGTGCACGTGCATTGTCATTTCATTCACATACAGCATAAATAAATAAGATATTTTAATTAGAAATTAATATGGTATGCAGTGAGCTAAAGCTACTTTGTCATTAAGCAATGTTTGCTATTTCTGTTTATGTTTTGTACAGTTTCACTCTGGTTTATGGATGCATCATCAACGGCATCTTATTAAAGGGCAAGACTAAGATGATTCCTGACTCTGCATTTCTTAAACAGAGTTTGGCTGGCTGTTAATTTGTGTCGCCACACGAAGAGAACAGTACACTCCCAATAACTTGTGGCATCTGTAGATGTTATACGGTACCTCTGCATTTATGTGGGCCATCTTGAATAAAGATATTATTATTATGATTATTATTATTCTGATCTTTTTGTTTGTGTCAGTTTAATAAATTACAACTAATCATAAAACCAAACTACCATAACTAAAAGAAAGAACATGTTGGTCACCAGTGCAGTCTGGTATCAGTCTCATATTTAGGGCTGTGAAATGAAAATTGTGAAATCCGAGGAAAATCTGAAGGGGGGCTGGGGAGCGCAGCCCTCCAGGAGCCGGGGTTTAGGGCCCACAGGGCCCCAGAAACCAAACTAATTTTGTATCTACTGATACATTTTCAGCATCTCCTGGAATAAAAAAAATCTCAAAAGAAGTGCATACTAAATGAGCCTAGATTCAACCTTTCATTTGAACTGTCAATGATAATGTTGAAATAACAGAATATGACATGGAAGTAGGACCTGGAATGATTTTCCTTTTAACCGCAAACCAAATTATGCATTAACTCAGAACAATTAAACTACGTGAAATTCATGAAGACTAAAAAGACTGTTAAAGTATTTCAAAAACCACAGCTAAAGCTTGTATAATATTTTGAAAATCATGATAAAATATCAATAACATACCTTATAGCAAAAAAAGTCACATTCTTATGTAAAGTCCTGTAAATCCATTCAAAGCCACAATGTCGTTTTTTTTGTTTACAATGAAAGAAAGTCTACATGAATTTAAAATGTCACATACAGTTGTATGCAAAAGTGTGGGCACCCCTGATAATTTTCATGATTTTCCTTTATAAATCATTGGTTTTCTGGGTCATAAATTTCAGTTAAATATATCATACGAGGGCTGTCAATAAAGTAACGGTCCTTTTTATTTTTTTCAAAAACTATATGGATTTCATTCATATGTTTTTACGTCAGACATGCTTGAACCCTCGTGCGCATGTGTGAGTTTTTCCACGCCTGTCGGTGACGTCATTCGCCTGTGAGCACTCCTTGTGGGAGGAGTTGTCCAGCCCCTCGTCGGAATTCCTTTGTCTGAGAAGTTGCTGAGAGACTGGCGCGTTGTTTGATCAAAATTTTTTCTAAATCTGTGAGACACATCGAAGTGGACATGGTTCGAAAAATTAAGCTGGTTTTCAGTGAAAATTTTAACGGCTGATGAGAGATTTTGAGGTGATTCTGTCGCTTTAAGGACTTCCCACGGTGCGAGACGTCGCTCAGCGCTCTCAGCCGCCGTCGTCAGCCTGTTCAAGCTGAAAACCTCCACATTTCAGGCTCTATTGATCCAGGACGTCGTGAGAGAACAGAGAAGTTTCAGAAGAAGTCGGTTTCAGCATTTTATCCGGATATTCCACTGTTAAAGGAGATTTTTTTAATGAAAGACGTGCGGACGGGTCCGTGCGTCGGGACGCAGCCGACGCGGTGCGGCGGCACAGGAAAAACATCTCCGTGTTGATAACCATTTGTAAAATCCAGGCGGCTTTTGATGGCTTTCAGTGGAGTGAGTATATGAGAAATTGTTTAACAGCAGGACATGTTCCAACTTGTCCTTAAGGCTTCCAACAGAGGTGTTTTTCCTGTGGCGGAGCATCGCGGCGGCTGCGTCCGGACGCACGGACCCGTCCGCACGTCTTTCATTAAAAAAATATCCTTTAACAGTGGAATATCCGGATAAAATGCTGAAACCGACTTCTTCTGAAACTTCTCTGTTCTCTCACGACGTCCTGGATCAATAGAGCCTAAAATGTGGAGGTTTTAAGCTTGAACAGGCTGACGACGGCGGCTGAGAGCGCTGAGTGACGTCTCGCACCGTGGGAAGTCCTTAAAGCGACAGAATCACCTCAAAATCTCTCATCAGCCGTTAAAATTTTCACTGAAAACCAGCTTAATTTTTCGAACCGTGTCCACTTCGATGTGTCTCACAGGTTTAGAAAAAATTTTGATCAAATAAAGCGCCAGTCTCTCAGCAACTTCTCAGACAAAGGAATTCCGACGAGGGGCTGGACGACTCCTCCCACAAGGAGTGCTCACAGGCGAATGACGTCACCGACAGGCGTGGAAAAACTCACGCATGCACACGAGGGTTCAAGCATGTCTGACGTAAAAACATATGAATGAAATCCATATAGTTTTTGAAAAAAATAAAAAGGACCGTTACTTTATTGACAGCCCTCGTATAGCAGACGAACACACTGATATTTGAGAAGTGAAATGAAGTTTCTAGTATTTACAGAAAGTGTGCAATAATTATTTAAGCAAAATTGGGCAGGTGCACAAATTTGGGCACCCTTGTCATTTTATTGATTTTAATACATTTAGCACTAATTATTAGAACACAAAATTGGTTTGATAAGCTCATTGACCCTTGACCTCCTTACACAGGTCAATCCAATCATGAGAAAGGGTATTTAAACTGGCCATTTGCAACTGTTTCCCCTCTTTGCATCTCTTCTAATGAGTGGCAACATGGGAGCCTCTAAGCAACTCTCAAATGACCTGAAAGAAAGATTGTTCAACATCATGGTTTAGGGCAGGGGTGGGCATCGAGGGCCGAGACACTGCAGGTTTTCCATGTAACCAATCACCTTAGCAGGTGGGTTGATGATGAGCTTCTGCTCTGAACATAAACACCTGGTTGTCAATGAAATCACCTGCTGAGACACCTGATCATTAATGAAGTCACCTGCTGAGGCGATTGGTTGCACGGAAAACCTGCAGTCTCTCGGCCCTTTATGGCACATGATTGCCCACCCCTGGTTTAGGAGAAGGATACAAAAAGTTATCTCAGAGATTTCAGCTGTCAGTTTCCATTGTGAGGAACATAGTGAGGAAATGGAAGACCACAGGCACAGTACTAGTTAAGACCCGAAGTGGCAGGCCAAGAAAAATCCCAGATAAGCTGAATTGAAGGATGGTGAGAACAGTCATAGTCAACCCACAGGCCTGCTCCAAAGACCTACAACTAGGGATGCACCAATCCATGATTTTTCACTTCCGATCCAATCCCGATACCTGAATTTGGATATCTGCCGATACCGATACTTTTCTGATCCGATACCAGAGCACTGTTTACTTTAATAATATTATTATTGTTGATTTTAAATGAGGATTTTCTTAAAAAGGAGACCTAAAACTTGAGCTACAATTTGCCAGGAGATTTATCAAAGATGAAAGCCTAGATGTGAAGTTTTGGTGAAAGAATTAAGTACTTTTATTTTTTATAGACTTACAGCCTTATTTTGTAGACTTAAAAGACAGCACTCTCTCTCTCTTTATCTCTCTTGCTTACTTTCTCTCTCCCTCCTCTCTCTTTTTCTCTCTCGCTGTTTTCGTGCTGCGCAAACTTCAAACTTTTGAGAAACACGAAGCCTTTCAACTGTAAAATAAATGTATCATCACTGACACTTGTGCAGGATTTTAATGGAGACTTTTCCCATTCAGCAGACAGAATCTCTGTTCACTGTCCTTGGCTGCACGCTGATCTGGCTTTTACAGCCTCGGGACAGAGAAGCAGCTAACTTTTTAGCACACATTTTCAGCAACAATTCAGTTAATTTTTCGTAAAATCCGTGCTTGACGAACAGACAATTTGAACCCGAGAACCGGGAAGAAATGTTATATGGCTGGGGGGGCCTGGCTGCCTTTTTGTTTCTGTCCTTTGTTTCTCCTTCCAGGTGGCTTGCATTTGGGACTGAGTGGCTGTGTTGCTGAGGTTATCAGGACCTCACCCTGATCACCTGCGGCTCGTCAGGACTCACAGCTGAGGTGCATCTATATGGATTGGAACATGGTGGCATTTAAGACTGGAGTATACAGTGTGTATTTGCCAGAGACTCGACCTTGTGACCAGACGGGTGAGATCGTCGTCTCGGGAGCCATCTCATCATCAGTAGATGCAGAGAACGTCCAGGGTTTGATGCACAGTCTGTGAAAGAGGAGGGGGTGAGGTCTCACGCTCGTCAGCACACTTCCTGAGGTACGTTAGATTTTGTGACTAACATTTATACAGTCAGTAAATGTGGTGTCCCTCACACCTTTATTATATTGAGCTGTACGTTAGTCATGTATCGGCTTCCACTGCAGTGGAGTTTTGTGAACCGGATGTTCCATGCCTGCAGGTTGGGAAGCTGATTAGTAATCAAGCCAGGAAGTGTTTGCTGTTTGTGCACCTTTGAGTGGTCTCTCTGTGTGTAGAGTGTGGACTCACATAATGGTTCCTTCTTTCACAGACTCGGTTTGTTGCGGCCACCTGGGGGGTGTCGGCGGGGTCCTTGGGTCCGAACAGCTTCTGGCTCCGGACCGTTAGCGCTGCTGGGAGCGCACCACGCCAGACCGCACTTTCTTTTGTATTTGTTGTATCACTGTTATGTATTAAATTCAGTTAGCCTTTGTACCGTGCTCTGCTTATGTCATACTGGGTCCTTCAAACGCTGGTCGGTTCTCCGAGCTGCGTCCGACACATAACAAGAAATTTGCTGCTAACCATAGCAAGAACACTGCGGAAGAGAGCTCAAACACCCCGGCTTCAAAAACTTCCCCCCTCTCCTCCTTTCACTCGGCAGTAAACAAGCAGAGAGCAAACAACAGCAGTTGAGGATTCACAGTGTCTCTTCTCCATTATTGGAAAAAGTGGCGGGTTGGATCGGTATTTTCCGATACGCAAATTACGTGGGTATCGGAACCTGATACCGATTCGGGATCGGATCGGCCCCATCCCTACCTACAACATGATCTTGCTGCAGATAGTGTCTCTGTGCATCGTTCAACTATACAGCACACTTTGCACAAGGAGATGCTGTATGGGAGAGTAATGCAGAGGAAGCCTTTCCTGCGTACTCACCAGAAACAGAGTCACTTGAGGTATGCTAAAGCACATATGGACAAACCAGCTTCATTTTGGAATAAGATGCTGTGGACTGATGAAACTAAAATTGAGTTATTTGGACATAACAAGGGGTGGTATGCATGGCTGAAAAAGAACACAGCATTCCAAGAAAAACGCTACCTACAGTAAAATTTGGAGGTGGTTCCATCATGCTGTGGGGCTGTGTGGCCAGTGCAGGTACTGGGAATCTTGTTAAAGTTGAGGGTCACATGGATTCCAGTCAATATCAACAGATTCTTGAGAACAATGTTCATGAATCAGTGACAAAGTTGAAGTTGTGCCAGGGCTGGATCTTTCAACAAGACAATGACCCTAAACACTGCTGAAAATCTACTAAGGCATTCATGTAGAGGAACAAGTACAACGTTCTGGAATGGCCATCTCAGTCCCCAGACCTGAATATTATTGAAAATCTGTTGTGTGACTTTAAGCGGGCTGTCCATGCTCGGAAACCAACAAACCTGACTGAACTGGAGATGTTGTGTAAAGAAGAATGGTCCAAATACCTTCAACCAGAATCCAGACTCTCATTGGAAGCTATAGGAAGCATTTATAGGCTGTTATTTCTGCAAAAGGAGGATCTACTAAATATTGATGTATTTTTTCTGTTGGGGTGCTCAAAGTTATGCACCTGCCTAATTTTGTTTAAAGAATTATTGCACACTTTCTGTAAATCCTATAAACTTCATTTCACTTCTCAAATATTACTGTTTGTCTGATATATGATATATTTAACTGAAATTTCTGATTCAGACAACCAATGATTTATAAAGGAAAATCATGGAAATCATCAGGGGTGCCCAAACTTTCACATACAACTGTAATCTTGTCTGAAATCCTGTTTGAACAGCACAATGTTTTTTTCCCAGGGACAAAAAACATTCTTACGGTGTTTCCTGAGGGCACAAGATGCAGTTCCCTTTTCCTGTTTCCTTTTTCTGTGTTCATAATGACGAACTTTAAATTCAATCCAGCGCCAATTCCACAGATTCTTGTCCTTATTAAACTTTTTCAAACCTTGTTTCTCGCCATCTTGCCTCTCTCTGACGTCACTGTGACACAGACATGCCGCAAAATTATTTTAAAAACCTGATGGCTCTTAAAGTATGCGATGTCCACATGCTACATTTATGCTACACGCGATGTGTAACCACACTGCGCAGCTGCTGTGTTCCTGCATGCACAAAACCATCGCAGCATGTATTTTTAAAAACTTTTATTCATTTTGTTCGTCACAGCAGCTGCACGACCCTGCCCACACGATGTGTAACCACATCGTGCAGCTGGTGGCACTGTGTTCCCGTGTGCATGAACCATCGCACTGGCATCATGCAAGCATGCCCGTCGGCACAATGTTTCGTGGTTCGCTCATACGAGCTACCCCGACGGGTGTCGTCCTGAATTGTGTATATTCGCACTACGTTTAAAGGGGCCCTAAACTTTTACAGTCTTTTTTTTTTTTTTGCCTCATACAATGCTGATATTCTTTGAGTCATCCCGTTATTCTATAAAAAAATATTATCCACTGGGCAATTCCAGCATTAATCACGTTACATTTAAAACAACAGATGCTTGAATAAAGGTGTGTCCCTCTTTTATGACTGGACTGAACATTTGTATTTTTTCATGGTGAATACTAAACACCAGTCTCTACAGCCACATAGCACAACATCAGAAATATCTTTCTTCATTGTCCTTGCTGGGCACATTTTGTCTCCGTTACTCACGTTACATAAAAATCACATGGCTTTTTTTTTAAACTTAAGTTTGCTTTCACCTTTTTGTTAAACTACAGAGGACAGAGCAAAATGATCTATTATAGTTTAAACCTTTATTAATAACCTCTTCAAAAGAACATACAAATTGGAACAGACTAACATTTGTCTTTATAGACATTAAAAGAATAAAAGTTGTGTTACTCACATTACGTTACTTATGATACATGTTCACCAAGAACACTGCAGTGCATTAAAACCTTAAGTTTTTGAAGTGACGACTGCCAAGTAAGCAATTAGTAACTCTGTGAAAACTGTTGACTAGCCCTCCCCCCCAACACCACCCCACAATCATTGATCAATCTTGTCCATCAACCATGGAAATACAACGTCAATAGTCTTGTACAAGAAAGTTCAGTGGAGTATCTTTCTGAGTTCCTGATACTCCCTTTGTATCTCTTTCACAACGTCTTCATCAATCGAAAAGGGATTTGGGGATTTTCCCCCACTCTCTTATTTAGCAGGAGTAGGGGAAAAACTACAGAGGATCTTCAGACAGCACAAAATCCCAGTTTACTTTAAACCTGTTAACACCTTGAGACAGAAATTATCCCTAGAAAGGATCCCTAGTTACAAACAGAGCAATGTAGTGTACTCTATCAGATGTCAGGAAAACTGTAACAAACACTACATAGGTGAGCATAAGCAGCTGTTACACAAAAGGCTGTACCAGCACTGCAGAGAGGGCACCAGTGGACCTCAGTCTGCAGTTCATCTCCACCTTATGGCCCAGTCACACGGCACTTAACGAAGGGTGACGAAGCCCTGACGAAACAAGAAATCTGGACTTTCGTTGACTGTCGTTGACATCGTTTAACCTTCGCGCAGCTTTGTTCCTGCAGCGGGCGCTTCGTCAGGATTTTTAAACTGTTGAAAAATTTGAATGAAGGGCAACAAAAACCTCAGTTAGTCTGTGCTTCGTTTTGCTGTCGTTCTTAACGTTTTTTAATCGTTTGTGTAGTTTTTGTAACATTGTTTAATTTGACTTCGTTGGAGCAGCTGAACGTTTTCACACAGCACAGAAGCCGGTTTGTGAGCTCTGAGGCTGCTGCTGCGTTCATGTACCGTCGGAAATTACAGGGCAAACTCAGCCTGCTTGCTTGGATTTTTTTTTATCTCTGTGTGTGTGGGGGGGCAGCTTCAATGGGCTCAGGCACATTACATAGGACAGAATTAATCTTTTGTGTGGATATAATTAATTATTTTGCCACAAGCAACTGTTGAATTTGAAACAACAAAATAGTTGTGTAATTTCTGACGGTACTTGAATGCAGCATCAGCGGCAGCAGGAGCTCCTGCGTGCGCTTATTATTTTGTATTAAATATAACAATATGAGTGTAGGAATGACAATCCAGTCCTTCTGTACATGTGGCAACAGGAAGATGAATCAAAATGATGATATAAAGATCTGTTCTGAAGGAAGAATTAACGTTGTGGATCAGTGATCAGCTGGTGGAAATAACCGCACGTGTCAATGCGCGCATTCACACGCACTGATTAATTTACTGCTCTGATATATTCAATCATCTTTACACATATTTATATTTATTCTCCCTTTTGACAGTTTTCTGTTATAAATCAATATATATGTCTTAGAACATAATACTGTGATACAGCAGTGACCACGGAACACTTTTTTTTTTTTTTTAATTGGAGCACGACGGAGCACGCATCGTGTCAACAGACAGTGTGGATTCTGATGATGGTGGAGATGATCCCTCTTTTGTTCTGGACAAGGAACCAGAGCAGGTGGTCCATCGACATCTCCACAGATTCTGTTTGCAGTTTCTCCAGGACTCAGGCGCTATGAGCTCTGTTCCAGCGCCGAGTGCTGGAGCAGCTCCAGCAGTGGCTCCAGGTGCATTTTGTTGAGATCGTGAGCTTCGGTTTTTTTAAGTTCCTCTTTCGTCCCTTTTGCGCTCTTGCTTCGCAGACTGTTCGGTGATAAAAGCTCTTTTTTCCACCTTTTCTCAACGAATTGTAACGTTTTTTTACTTTTTCCCTTCGTTCAGGAATCGTCGTGTGCCGTGTGACTGGACCATTAAAGACACTAACCACACGTTTGAGGACAAGGAAGTTAAAATCTTAGCCAGAGAGAAGAAATGGTTTGAGAGAGGGGTGAAGGAGGCATTCTATATGAAACAGTTGAAACCCAGCCTTAACCGGGGAGGGGGTCTGAGACACGCTTTGTCCCCTGTTTACAATGGGGTACTCAGGTCAAAGCCGTTTCAGTCTTTTGTTCATGGTAATGAGTCATTCATGTCATCAGGAGAGGAGTCAGTCCCATTGTTAGGAGGAACAGCTACCCTGTCATTAGGAGGGTGCTAACTACAGCACAATAGGTGCTAATTAAAGCAATTGTTTAGTCACTAGCCAATAACAGTCTGCCTCTTGGTAGGAGGGGTCTGGTTAGGTTTAAAACTCCAGCTTTTGTGGCTTGTGTTTGTTCTTCTCTACAAGAGTCAAGACAGAAGTCTGACTACCAGAGCAAGAATTTTAGCTGAGGAAGCTTCTACGATTTGAAGTGAAACGTCCCCGCGTCAAGCAACCCAGTCCAGTCGAAGATTCAAGCTTCTCTACTATGTTTGTTTGATGTCGCTGGATTGAAATTTGTTATGACATGACACAGATTCAATTTCTCCCACCATACAGGAAATGACATGTATTACCTATTGCATTGTGGGAAAACAACCTGCCACCTATGTTTCAAAGTTAAAACAATAGCTAGTTGGCTGCCACCTATATGTTAAAACAATAACTAGTTGGCTGAATGAGTAACTTTGTGGTTCAGTGATGAAGTGAGTGTTACTCACGTTACACTACACGTTACTCACGTTACAGTGTTACTCACGTTACAGATTTTGAAGCACTTCTGCCCAAAGGCTATGATGGATTTTTCTGGTTTTGTTTCATGAATATAGTAATTTAGGGTGGAAGAGATGAATGCAGGAATCTGGCTGTCATATCTACCAGCACTGTCAAACTAGAGAAAAGTTCATCATTTTTTGTTACTCACATTACCTAGAAGAACTACCTCATTTTCGTCGCCCAGGCTAAAAAACACAAGGCTTACTTTTGAAATTAATATGTTGTTCTCAATACTCTAATAAGAATATTAAGAGAAAATAGTTATAAATTCTGTATTAAGCTCAGGACTTGTGTAATACAATGAGGAAGAAAAACTGTGTTTTGGGCTTGAAACTTGCTGTTTTGTTGGGGCAAAAATTAGATGTGCAGCCAAAAACCTAAGGTTGGCTGAACTGGAAATCCTTGTGTTTCTCGTACTTGGGTACCCTAAGGACATAACCAAGTGGTATTTGATGTGATATTTACATTTTGATAATTCTCCTGCCATGTTTACTTTATGCTGGAATTGCCCCACTGATTTGACTCTTTTTTTCTGTTGCCATGGAGCTTCTAGTGATGGGATGAACAACACTGGTGCATCAACACTGTGCCAAGCACACAAGAGTGAAACCCCATATTGGTGCGCGTATATCGCTTTAAGAAAAAAATCACGTGACCGATAAAGGAACTGTGTCGTTCGGCTGCGCCGTGCCAAATTGTGTTTATAAGGAAACAAACTCTATCGACATGTTGCGTATTTGTTGGATGGAGTTTTGCTGTTGGATTTTTGCTTGCCCTCACCTCCACTGACTTCATGGATCGTTCAAAGACGTTTCCCCAGTCTGGAATAATTTTGATCTTTTGACGGCAAATAAGATAACCAGAAAACATATCCACACCTTTATCAATTTGCACTGAAATTGTTATGTTCACCATCTTCATCTGTACCGTGTGAAAGAGTTTTTTCTAAGGCAGGGGAACTGGTGTGTAAGAGGAGAAATCGCCTTGGAGAAAAGACACTTCAGAAACCTTTGTTCCTCAATAAAAATGCATAAATGAATCTATTTTTACTCTTTTATTTCGTATGCTTTAACACTTAAGTTAACAAATTTCCATACATAAGTTACAAATTTTAACTCTGAATTTTAATACAGACAAATGTGCTATATTTTACAAACCAACTCAGTTTAGCATTTACACAAAAAAGGTTTTAAGCAAATTTTAAACTCTTCTCATGAACAGCTTAACTCGACACACAAATTGAGCACATGAAATTATGCAATGATGAGATCATATTTTAAATAGAGGACTGGCAATTAACTATTTCACAGGCTGATGTTGCGTTTGTAGCACGTAAGCTTTTCCATCATATTTTCATTTTATTTACCTGCAATGATTTTATAACTACTGCAGGGGTCACTATTGAGCGACCAACACTGTCAATACAGTGTCGACACAGTTTGTGTAGTGTGTCAATACACTCCTTGAGGTATCATCATCCCATCACTGGGAGCTTCAACATTAAAAAAATCAATGTGCATCATTTACACTTGTAATTCACATCTCTTCTCTAATTTTAATAAATCCATCTGCACAGTAGCTCTTCTTAGGTATCGATTTCCGATCACTCTACATATTGCTCAAAAATATAAAAACTTTCAACTTTGTAGACATGGATGTTTCACAAAAATCCAGTTGGCTGTTTCTTGTGAAATATTTATATTAGCTCAGATTATTTTTTATAGAAAACCTGGGAGATGAGGGTAAAAAAGCTCTTTATCAAGATAAACTGCAGGTTTTTAACGGTTCTTCTCATTTGAAATCTCTATTAAATGTTTTCCTCTTCATTTTTGGCAGGCTAATACATTATAATGTGGCAATACGTTTTTATTTTTGGATTACTGGCAGACGCAGGTTTTGTGTCTTGTAATCCCATGTGGGATGGACCAGATGTTTGACATAACACAGAAAGAGAAAGAAAAAAAAAACTTGCTATTGTTATTGATAACCTTAAACATGTTTTTGCTATTAACTATAAGTTTCATATCTTAATCTTAGGGTTCCCAGGAACGGTGTGCACATGGCTCATATCTGTTTGTAACCACCAGTATTTCTCCACTGGGTCACTGCACCCTTACTGAGGTCTTGTATCTGTGTGGGCTCTATAGGAAGACACAATCACATCTCTTATCTGCATGGGAAGCAAGGTCCTATTTTTTGTCCAGATCACGTGCTGAGCGTACAGATACGGGTGGACCGCACCTTCAATCGTGCAGCCAATAGGAACAGGTTGCCAGAACAGGTCCACCCATTGTAACAGGGACCACACTCCTCACCCAAGCAGTATGTCACTGTCTGGGTGTGTGGTACACGGGCTCCACATCCAAAAACAGGAAGGCATTGCAGAGGGTCAGTGGGACCGGTTGGTTGAGAGGGACAGTGTTTTGTACAGTCAAGTGATCAGGCCGGATGGAGCTGGCGCAGTGTTGCACTTGCTGTCGCCTGTGCCTTTAAAAACCGATGTGTTGACTGAAGTTCATCAGAGGCATGGTCAACAAGGGGTCGAGAGGACCTTAGAGCTCATTACATCAGCAGTGTTATTGGCCAGGGATGTCTGCTGAGGTGGTAGATTGGTACTAGGCATGTGAGAGGTGCCAGGTGGCCAAGGTGAGCCAACCGGTGGTGCATGGCCCTATAGGAGACCTTTTGGTATCCCGCCCTAATGAGATCCTTGCTATTGATTTTACAGTTTTAGAGCCTAGCCATGGTGGAGCAGAAGATTGGATGTGATATGTTGCTCTTTTATGATATATTGTTTTTATGATGTGCTGAAGAGATGCTGCTAAAACAAAGTTTCATGGTGTACACAATAACAATAAAGTTCTATTCTATTCTATTCTAAGATATTTTGGTAATGACAGACGTCTTCAGTAAATACATGTGGCCTGTCCCCACTCATGAACAACGGGTGGCCACGGTAGCTCACGTTTTGGTTGCAGAGTGGTTCTCAAGGTTCGGTGTTCCAGCACAGACAGATTCAGACCAGGGGCAGGAGCTTTGAAAGTGTGCTTATTCAGCAGTTGTGCAGGTTTTACGGTATAGAAGAGTTTGCACTACGCTATACCATCCATCAGAGAATGGCCAATGTGAGCGCTTTAATGGAACACTTCATGATTTGTTGTGCACCTTGTCTGTGTCTCGGAATTTCATTGGAGCTCCTGTTTGCCCCAAGTCTTGTATGTGTATAACAAAACAAAAAAAAAAAATCAATTTTATTTATATAGCGCCAAACCACAACAAACAGTTGCCCCAAGGCGCTTTATATTGTAAGGCAAAAGCCATACAATAATTACGGAAAAACCCCAACAGTCAAAACGACCCCCTGTGAGCAAGCACTTGGCGACAGTGGGAAGGAAAAACTCCCTTTTAACAGGAAGAAACCTCCAGCAGAACCAGGCTCAGGGAGGGGCAGTCTTCTGCTGGGACTGGTTGGGGCTGAGGGAGAGAACCAGGAAAAAGACATGCTGTGGAGGGGAGCAGAGATCAATCACTAATGATTAAATGCAGAGTGGTGCATACAGAGCAAAAAGAGAAAGAAACACTCAGTGCATCATGGGAACCCCCCAGCAGTCTAAGTCTATAGCAGCATAACTAAGGGATGGTTCAGGGTCACCTGATCCAGCCCTAACTATAAGCTTTAGCAAAAAGGAAAGTTTTAAGCCTAATCTTAAAAGTAGAGAGGGTGTCTGTCTCCCTGATCTGAATTGGGAGCTGGTTCCAGAGGAGAGGAGCCTGAAAGCTGAAGGCTCTGCCTCCCATTCTACTCTTACAAACCCTAGGAACTACAAGTAAGACTGCAGTCTGAGAGCGAAGCGCTCTATTGGGGTGATATGGTACTATGAGGTCCTTAAGATAAGATGGGACCTGATTATTCAAAACCTTATAAGTAAGAAGAAGAATTTTAAATTCTATTCTAGAATTAACAGGAAGCCATTGAAGAGAGGCCAATATGGGTGAGATATGCTCTCTCCTTCTAGTCCCTGTCAGTACTCTAGCTGCAGCATTTTGAATTAACTGAAGGCTTTTCAGGGAACTTTTAGGACAACCTGATAATAATGAATTACAATAGTCCAGCCTAGAGGAAATAAATGCATGAATTCGTTTTTCAGCATCACTCTGAGACAAGACCTTTCTAATTTTAGAGATATTGCGCAAATGCAAAAAAGCAGTCCTACATATTTGTTTAATATGCGCATTGAATGATATATCCTGATCAAAAATGACTCCAAGATTTCTCACAGTATTACTAGAGGTCAGGGTAATGCCATCCAGAGTAAGGATCTGGTTAGACACCATGTTTCTAAGATTTGTGGGGCCAAGTACAATAACTTCAGTTTTATCTGAGTTTAAAAGCAGGAAATTAGAGGTCATCCATGTCTTTATGTCTGTAAGACAATCCTGCAGTTTAGCTAATTGGTGTGTGTCCTCTGGCTTCATGGATAGATAAAGCTGGGTATCATCTGCGTAACAATGAAAATTTAAGCAATGCTGTCTAATAATACTGCCTAAGGGAAGCATGTATAAAGTGAATAAAATTGGTCCTAGCACAGAACCTTGTGGAACAACATAATTAACCTTAGTCTGTGAAGAAGATTCCCCATTTACATGAACAAATTGTAATCTATTAGATAAATATGATTCAAACCACTGCAGCGCAGTGCCTTTAATACCTATGGCATGCTCTAATCTCTCTAATAAAATTTTATGGTCAACAGTATCAAAAGCAGCACTGAGGTCTAACAGAACAAGCACAGAGATGAGTCCACTGTCTGAGGCCATAAGATGATCATTTGTAACCTTCACTAATGCTGTTTCTGTACTATGATGAATTCTAAACCCTGACTGAAACTCTTCAAATAGACCATTCCTCTGCAGATGATCAGTTAGCTGTTTTACAACTACCCTTTCAAGAATTTTTGAGAGAAAAGGAAGGTTGGAGATTGGCCTATAATTAGCTAAGATAGCTGGGTCAAGTGATGGCTTTTTAAGTATTGGTTTAATTACTGCCACCTTAAAAGCCTGTGGTACATAGCCAACTAATAACTCAGACAGAACAATCGGAGAGAAAGAGTCTAACCAAATACCGGCATCACTGAAAGCAGCCAAAGAGAATGATATGTCTTTGGGATGGTTATGAGTAATTTTTCTCTAATAGTTAAAATTTTATTAGCAAAGAAAGTCATGAAGTCATCACTAGTTAAAGTTAATGGAATACTCAGCTCAATAGAGCTCTGACTCTTTGTCAGCCTGGCTACAGTGCTGAAAAGAAACCTGGGGTTGTTCTTATTTTCTTCAATTGGTGATGAGTAGTAAGATGTCCTAGCTTTAAGGAGGGCTTTTTTATAGAGCAACAGACTCTTTTTCCAGGCTAAGTGAAGATCTTCTAAATTAGTGAGACGCCATTTCCTCTCCAACTTACGGGTTATCTGCTTTAAGCTGCGAGTTTGTGAGTTATACCATGGAGTCAGGCACTTCTGATTTAAGGCCCTCTTTTTCAGAGGAGCTACAGCATCCAAAGTTGTCCTCAATGAGGATATAAAACTATTGACGAGATAATCTATCTCACTCACAGAGTTTAGGTAGCTACTCTGCCCTGTGTTGGTATATGGCATTGGAGAACATAAAGAAGGAATCATATCCTTAAACCTAGTTACAGCGCTTTCTGAAAGACTTCTACTGTAATGAAATGTTATTCCCCACTGCTGGGTAGTCCATTAAAGTAAATGTAAATGTTATTAAGAAATGATCAGACAGAAGGGAATAGTGTTATTCCCTATCAGGCAAAAATAACTGGTCTGTGACCTCTACCCCTGTTTTATATGACAAAATAAAGGGAACATGGAAACAAATTTTTTACCAAAATCCATGAGGTTTTGCAGTCCTGTAGTTGTAATGACTAGCAGCTTCACATTCTATATTATTGTCTTGTAGAGAGTAATGTAAGATATGGTATACAATAAAAATATGACTGTTGACTGTTTTTATTTTAGTGTTCACAATGGAAAGTTGATTAGTACTAGTATATTTTTTTGTTTAAATATCAGTGACAATATTACACTGTTATTCCATGAGTGAGCAGAGTCCTCAATTGCCATTAATCAGACCCCCCCCCCTCCCCCATTTAAAACATTTCTGGATCCACCCCTGCATTAAACTCTTATCTGGACAGCAAAAACCTCCAAGACATTCATTTTATTGAAGATATACGAGAGAAAGGCAGCAAAACATTTTTAAAAATATTAAACTAGTCAAATTAAATCATTTCAATGTGAAATAAATTACTTTTTCGTGGCAGAATGACTACTTTGTCAGTCTTATTTGTGACCGTTTGCGACCGTTTTTTTCCCGTTTTCTCTGAAAATCCTGATCTACGCTGTTTTGTTGTTTAATCCTAACAGTCGGGCTTTTTCCACCCAAACATCGTTAAACTTTAAAAAAAAAAATTAAGGTCGAACAGACTTTTATTTTAATCTCTTCACCAAAAACTACTTCACTGTTGGATTCCGCCTTCCTGTCTCTTGCCAAATAGTGATCCAGACAGACTCCTGGCGGCGCGGTTTGCTGCCAAATACTGAGACTGTGTGCGTGTGTTCACCTGCTTTTGTCGGAGTCGTGACGGCAGAAGAACAGAAACACGAACAATGTCCCACTTCTGTTATGTATTAATACATTGAAATGTCACCACTGTACGGCTGCTAGCGAGCAGCTAAGCTAAACAACGTCACACAGCAGCAGGATGCTGTTTCAGTTCTGCAAAAAGTGGGCGGTCACAGGATTGGCCGATTCAGAGTCAGAGTAACTGGTAGTGTGGTGACGTCAGAACCGACCTGAAAGCAGCTCGTATTTTTTGAGAGAAAAAAAAAATGCGTGTCTGTTCGTTTTGTTGTATAAGACAGCCTGTAGGGGCGGTGTTTGCCGTTTCTTAAAAAATAGTTTCGTTTCATGAAATGACAGTACCGCCTATCTAGTTTAAGCTGATAATAAAAACATGAGTACAAACTAATCAGAGCGGAGGAATTTTGGTTCGAAGGAGACGAGCCCACCGCCCCCTTTCCGTTAGCGAGCCAGCTCGGAGCAGACATCCTGGAAGAGTCGGAGCCGTGTTGGGTCGAGGTGCCGCGTTGTGAGCTTCGTGTGAAAATCGTTCCGGCAAAATGTGAAACAAACCGGGAGAAAGCCGAGGCCACCGACGTCATGCTGGTCCGGAGCTCGGTGAGTGTCGGTCTACAGCCAGCTAGCTTCTGTTAGCACTGCCGGCTAATGCTGCTGAAATAGCAAAACAGTGATGTCAAACAGACCAACTTCACAGGATATGAAGTTTACAAAGCAGTCATCTTTATTTTAAGCATTAGCCTGTAAAGCTAACCGAGTTGTAATGTGTTAGACAACCTGCTCTTCGTCCTGCGTGATTAACTTGACTGACTCTGACTTTGAACAAACTAAATGTCGGTTATCTCATCAACTTGGATCTCTAGGCCTCTGTGATATCATAAAAGCTCACACTGAGCTTTAAATGTGTGGCTTTTTGTGATGTCATAAGGCTGTTTTTTAAGTTACTGTCAGACTGAAGAGCATCCAACCGTAGTTAAAGAAAAAAGGAACTAATTCCTTAGCTGTTTAACAGCTCCGGAGAGCACCCATTGTAACAATAACATATATGTTTATAGTACAATTGTAATATACATCTCGCAGTGAAAGCCAGCTCTCTGAGATCTTGCTGGATAGGGTGACTTGATTTCCGGTGTCGCAGTCAGAACGGTCCCCCCTTCTGATCGGTCCGCCCCGCCTTCACTGCACACGCATCATTTCAGAGTGTCAGCAGGGATTTACCAATTATCGCCTTGTTTCTGCTTAAAACTGCGCTCCAGTCATCATCTATCTCAAGGCCCTGTCACACCTTAATGATTTAGCCTGCGTATGCCTGCCGTATTAAAAACACTGGCACACGCTGTTGTACGTCTAATAAATTAATGCAGCTGTCACACCTTGACAATTATCCAGCATCTGCCGACAGCCCCATTTACACCCAGTAGTTGTAGTCGGTACTGCACAGTGTGGTGCGCATCAGAAAAAGAGTAATTTAATGTTATTTTATTTTTTATTTTCATTTTTTTATCTTGGTGGACCAGTTTCATTGTATACAGAATGCTGATGAGTGGACTGGCTATGGGAAACGCTGGCGTGAATGAAGGGAGGGCTGTCTCTTTACATGTTGAAAGCGCTGGCTGCTTCCTGATCAGTGAATAATCAGGTCCGCTGATCAGGTCATCACAGACCTGAATAATGAAACGCTGTGATGATTTAATCTTTTAAAGCGCCAGTCAGCCATGTTCAGTTGTGCTGTGTGATCTATCCGTGTGATCTGTCGGTGTGGTGATCACCGACAGTAACGGTGCTTTAAATGTTTAAACAGTGCATTAATCAGGCGTGATCACCCTAATCAATCGATCAGGTCATGTGATGTACCACAGCAGCAGCACCACTTTTACACAATGTCATGGGTTGTCCAAACATACCTGTATTGATGATACACAATTCTATTCAGTGGTGGGCACAGCTAACCAGAAAGTTAGCTTCGATAACCATTAATCAGATAACTTGAAAAGTTATCTTTTATGACGATAAACTGCTAAAAAATGTATCTTTATTACAGATAACAGATAACCATTAGTATTGATTTGGACGTGGCTACATCAGATTACACTGTTGGCTTCTGATAAATCAGCTTCACTTTAAGTGCTGCAGGGGCTGCTGGGTAAATTCAAGGATCACAAACACAAAGACACACGAAAAATGAATAAATAAAAAATAAAACCCCAAACACTGTCATCATCTTTCAAAAGCAGTAAAACACAATATTAGAAATCACAGTTTATCTCGGTATTAGATACACCGTCATTTACAAACTAAAAAGCTGCTGCTTTTTTCACACGCTTTGAACCCTGCGGCTTAAACAACCGAAATACATCCATTAATGCATTGATTGGCAGAATAAAATACACGTAGTAAATATAAATTCTTACCTGTTAGTTTCAGTGGGATTCATCTGAATAAGTAATCCACATAAAGCGTCCTTTTGTTTAATCCAAAACAGTGTCTAAACGTGAAGAAAAGTCCCTCTGTGCACACAGCTGCGCCATGAGAGCTCCTCTCCTACACCTTGGTGATTAAATTCCAGCCACAAAGAAATAAAATAATGTTAAAAGTAGTCTGTTTTGTTTTTGTGTCGAGTGGACGAGTCACGGTAACTTCCAACGTGAACCTGAACTACACTACCCACATTGCTCCCTGCGTCGAACGGCCAATCACGTTTTGCGCTTAATGATGATGTCATCAGCAAGCGACAGGCAGCCAGTCTGCTAAAAAGACAACAACAACAAAAAAAAAAACAGACTAAAATGTTAGATTTTAGGGTTTACAAATGTTTTTGACTTAAACTTTACCAGCAAAAAAAATTTTATAGGACTGAAAGTTATCAGAAGATAATTGGTCCGAGGATGGTTTTAAAACTTATCTGAAAAGTTAATCCAATAGAAAAAACATTAGCTTCGATAATTATCCGCTATCGGATTAGCTGAACTGTGCCCACCACTGATTCTATTTATACATAGCACTTCTGATTGGTCAGTTTAGATCACATGATTAGGAGGGTTTGTACCTTCACTTTTGTTTTCTGTCTGTATGTATGGCCAAAGTTACAAGTGGGGATCTTAAACACTTTCTCTGGAAAATATTAGTTATTATGTATGGTTGTGATGATTGTCATATATACATTTTATACTTGAAGTAGGAAACAAGAAAATGCTTAATGAGACTTGGGCTCAAACCCAGAGCCTTTGGTCCAAAAATCTGATTCCCTGCCACTTACATCATGGCGTCTCACACATACTCTGTACATACTGTAGATGTTGTATTCTGTACAAACTTTGTTTTACCCTCTTTGAAATGTCTATACATTAAATAACAGTAAATGAAGTACTAGCCTAACTAATTTACCATAACAGTGCAATTTATCTGATTTTTTCCAAAGTAGCTGCCACTTGGCAGTGTTCAGAGCAGCCAAATCCTCCTGCACCATTCGACAAAAGTCAGAATGTCAGTTAGTTTACTGTGGTTGCAGGGCACGGTAAATAGCCTGTAATATCACCAACAATATATCTCGTAAGTAATCATACAGTTGAAGAATGAGTTAATAGGATGCTGGGGGCTGAGGGGATTTAGGGTACCATGTGCAACAGAATGTGGTTTGCAGTTTTCTCCAGGTTTGAATCCCTGCCGGTGTCAAATACTGAGATTACCCCAGTACCAGATTTGTTTATTCACTATCTACACATGTGAAAAACGGAAAATTTGTTCTGTATTGCGTTTACTCTTTGTGTGGAGACCAAACTCGGGTTTAATGTGAATAAATTCTTATCTTACCTCTTAATGATATTGCCTCCCTGGACTCATTCAGCAGTACTCTGTCTGGACAGGGTTTGACTCAAATGAACAGGTGAGTTATTTTTCTCCATAAATTGAAGCTCTGGTTTTGGTCAAACCATATTGTTCTTAATCCTAAAGCTAAGCACATGTCAATTTTGGTATATTGGAAACAAAAGCTGAATGTACCCATGAAATTACACCCTGACAGAGTCTATTTTGCGCTTCCTGTTTGTTGCACAGTACAGAACAGACTTCCTGTTTTTCACACATGCGCAGATAGCAAATATACAAATCTGGTACGGGTCATTTTTACGTAATTATTGTATGGCCTTGCCTTACAATATAAAGCGCCTTGGGGCAACTGTTTGTTGTGCTTTGGCGCTATATAAATAAAATTGATTGATTGATTGATTAATCTCAGTATGTGACACGGGTGTCGCAGACCGAACGGTCCGCCCCTGCGTATAAGTTTTCCCCTCTTCAATCAGCTTTTTAATCAAACTAAGCTGTTCTTCTGAACAATGTCTTGAACGTCCCATTTTCCTCAGGCTTTCAAAGAGAAAAGCATGTTCATCAGGTGCTGGCTTCATCCTTAAATAGGGGACACCTGATTCACACCTGTTTGTTCCAGAAAATTGACGAACTCACTGACTGAATGCCAAACTACTATTATTGTGAACACCCCCTTTTCTACTTTTTTTTACTAATAGCCCAATTTCATAGCCTTAAGAGTGTGAATATCATGAATGCTTGGTCTTGTTGGATTTGTGAGAATCTACTGAATCTACTGGTACCTTGTTTCCCATGTAACAATAAGAAATATACTCAAAACCTGGATTAATCTTTTTAGTCACATAGCACTACTATTATTCTGAACACTACTGTACGTTCAAAAACCACACGTCAGACTCGTGGTTCCAGAAGCAAAATGTAAATAGAACCTTTTTTTTTTTTTAAACTTTATCTACATTTATTTGTACAAAAACTCTCGATGGGAGACATCAAAGTTAAAAAAAATAAATAAAATAAAAAAATACAAGACTTTACATGAGTTGAAGAAAGGGGTGCAGGGGTGGTGGCCAAGTGGTTAATGCACTTGGTTTCAGTGCAGAAGGTTCAAGGTTCAAATCCCACCTCTGCCACATTTCTCCATGTAATGTGGAGTTGCGTCAGGAAGGGCATTCGGCAGAAAACCTGTGCCAGTTCAACATGCAGATCCACCTTGGATTTGCTGTGGCGACCCCGAGTGCAAACAAGGGAGCAGCCGAAGGGACTTACTTTTACTTACATGAGTTGAAGAAAGGGGGGGAAGAAACAGAAGCTGCTCTCCCAAAGAGATGATCACTGTTTATGCTCTCTCCATTTCCGCATCAGTGTTTGCACAGGTACAGTGCAAAAGGCTGGGCGCTTGTAGCGCTTCAGCAGCAGGATACCCTCACGACGGCCGACCAGAATATCAAACAAGTTTGATTTTCATCCAACCATACGATTGACAATAAGGAGGTGGTCATGAGAGGTTAAACCCAGCTTGTTACTCCATGTATACTACACGACGCAGGACATGCAATTAAGCTGAAACTCAGCGTGATCCAAAAAATTCTCGCACGAGTGGAAAAATTGGATGAAAAAGGGCCAAAACTCGCACAGTGTAAACCCAGCTTTAGGGTCAGTTTTAAGCAGAAACAAAGCCGTTTCAAGCAGGAATGAGGTGACAATCTGTGAACTGCTAATGATGCATGCGCAGTGAAACCAGGGTGGACTGGTTTTCAGGGGGGACTGTTCAGCCTGCGACACCAGGACAGTCTTTTCTGCTTGTCTGTTTCAGTCTCTCTCTCTCTGTCTCTGTGTGTGCGTAATAAAAGAATGTTAATAACTGCACACTATAATTTTAAGCTTTGTAAAAACTTTTAGAGCTGTGAAACAGTTGCACCATTCATTCTCAATCGTTAATCTTTCAGCAGTTTATCATAATAATTATTTATTTTTAAATCAAGAGTTCTCATATGATGTGAGCAGTGAGTAGAATGAGTGTTAGGAGTCAGTGGCTTGATTGCTAATAATGTTTTAATATGACTAAGGTTATAGAAAGTGGACTATGAAAGAAGGCAGTAACACCACAGCGGTCACCACCACGTGGTTTAAAACTAAGAGAACGTTTAACAGCCGCTGAAGCGCTAATCTTCACCACATCCCATGATTGAACGAGAACGGCTGAAAAGGGAGAGATGAAATAGTTTGAATGATTGGTATCGACGTGTAATACTGCAAAATGATCTTAAAACCCATTTGTTTAAAAAAAAAAAAAAGCTTAACAGATCATCAGGAGTGTTCACATCACCTCTACTTTCCTCTGCCAGCTTGCAGCTCTTCATGACTCAGCGTGGCCTCCTGATGCTAAACATGAGCAGATGTCAGGTGCTTCCTGGTGACAGTTTGCTGCACATTCTCACACGTTTTAATGCTGACAAGACTGAAGAAATGGCACCTTAAATTAACACTTCAAGCTAAACTCAAAACCACAACATTTAACACACTTTAGACATTAGTATAACTTCAGCTCTCTGAGTGTTGAGCATCGGTTCCCAATATTTATTATTTTTATTAGTATTTTTGTTGCACATTAATATTTAGTTGCTTCAGACATAAATCAGAATCCAAGATACTTGACTGAAATTTGACCTCCAGACAAAGTTACAAAAAACCAAGTTATTCCCATGAATAATAAAACATATTTAGGAAATTATTATTTTTTATACACGTGTTCAGTTCTCAAACATTTTTTCATGTTTAATATTAAAGTTGTGTAGCTGAGTGTACTGGGGCAACACACTGGCTTAGTGGTTAGCACTGTTGCCTCACAGTGAGAAGGTCGTGTTCGATTCCCACCTGTGGCCTTTCTGTGTGGAGTTTGCGGGTTCTCCCCGTGTCTGTGCGGGTTCTCTCCGGGTGCTCCGGCTTCCTCCCACATCCAAAGACACGCAGATTAGATGGACTAGAAACTTTAAATTGTCCATAGGTGTGAATGTGTTTGTTTGTCTACACGTGTCCCTGTGACAGACTGGTGTCCTGTCCAGGGTGAACCCCAGCTCACGCCCTGTGACTGCTGGGATAGGCTCCAGTCCCCCTGTGAACGCTAAATGAAGTAAGCGGTTGAAGATGAGTGAGTGAGTTGAGTATACTACAACCTTTTTTCAATAAACAAAACAATAACCAAGGTTCCCCAGGGCCAAATAAAACAAAAATGATGATAATCATTTTGAGAAGAAAAAGAAAAGATAAAAATGGATATACATGGAAAATAGGAGAAACCAACCATAGCTTGCCCCCATACAAATCTTTCTCTGTTCACATTTTTCTGCCTCAGTTCTTCTCATTCTCTTCTTTCCATCAATACATGGTAAAATATACCTTTAACTCCAACTCTGAGCCCGTTTCAATTAGTGGATAATGTATGGAACAATTATAGAGAAAGAAGAAATAGAAGAACAAAAAAGGCAAAATACTGCACAATATTCTATATTCACTTTATACCCATTCACTGTTCACATGTACGGTGCATCCGGAAAGTATTCACAGCGCTTCACTTCTTCCACATTTTGTTATGTTACAGCCCTATTCCAGAAGGGAATAAATTCATTTTACAAATTTATTAAAAATAAAATCTTAAGAAATCACATGTCCATAAATATTCACACCCTTTGCTCAATACTTTGTTGATGCACCTTTTCAGCAATTACAGCCTCAAGTCTTCTTGAATATGATGCCACAAGCTTGGTGCACCTATCTTTGGGCAGTTTGGTCCATTCCTCTTTGCAGCAGCTCTCAAGCTCCATCAGGTTGGATGGGGAGCGTCGGTGCACAGCCATTTTCAGATCTCTCCAGATATGTTCAATCAGATTCAGGTCTGGGCTCTGGCTGGGCCACTCAAGGACATTCACAGAGTTGTCCTGAAGCCACTCCTTTGATATCTTGGCTGTGTGTTTAGGGTCATTGTCCTGCTGACAGATGAACCGTCGCCCCAGTCTGAGGTCAAGAGCGCTCTGGAGCAGGTTTTCATCCAGGATGTCTCTGTACATTGGTGCATTCATCTTTCCCTCAATCCTGACTAGTCTCCCAGTTCCTGCTGCTGAAAAGCATCCCCAGAGCATGATGCTGCCACCACCATGCTTCATTGTAGGGATGGTGCCTGGTTTCCTCCAAAGAGTTCAATCTTTGTCTCATCAGACCAGTGAATTTTGTTTCTCCTGGTCTGAGAGTCCTTCAGGTGCCTTTTGTCAAACTCCAGGTGGGCTGCCATGTGCCTTCCCCCCGATCGTTCAGTTTAGATGGGCAGCCAGCTCTAGGAAGAGTCCTGGTGGATCTGAACTTCTTCCATTTATGGATGATGGAGGCCACTGTGCTCTTTGGGACATTCAAAGCAGCAGAAATGTTTCTGTTCCCTTCCCCAGATTTGTGCCTCAAGACAATCCTGGCTCAGAGGTCTATAGACAATTCCTTTGACTTCATGCTTGGTTTGTGCTCTGACTGTCAACTGTGGGACCTTATATGTAAACAGGTGTGTGTCTTTCCAAATCATGTCCAATCAACTGGATTTACCCCAGGTGGACTCCAAATAAGCTGTAGAAACATCTCAAGAATGATCACTGAAAACAGGAGGCACCTCAGCTAAATTTTGAGCGTCATGGCAAAGGCTGTGAATACTTATGTACACGTGATTTCTTTATTTTTGTAATATTTTAAATCAATTTGCAAAAATCTAAAAAAATAAAACTTTCCACATTGTCATTATGGGGTATTGTGTATAGCAGTGGTTTTCAATCTGTGAGGTGTGCCCCCTCTGGCAGGGCACCAGAGTTCTTCTGGGGGCGCAAGGGTTGGGTATCGACAACCGGTTCTTTTCGAGAATCATGAAAGAAATGATTCGATCCACCGGTATCAATAGCCTTTTTGCTTAATGATTCTTTTATTGTTTTATCAGAGCGGCCGTTGTTTTTGAGGGTGTTTTATCGGGAAAATGATCCTTTCTCTATGTTGATTACAGACCCTGCAGCAGGTCTATAATCAACCACTTCTGCAGCGGCTGTTCTTGAACCAACGAGGCAGTGCTCAGACCCACTGCTTCATTGGTTCATTGCTTCGCTGCTTTTCAGAAATGGCAAGTCCGCTTCTTAACCCCTCTCAAAGCCATTTAAAGATGTCAATTTTTAATTTCTTTTTTAAATTTTCAATTTATTTTCATTTATATAGCGCCAAATCACAACAGAGTTGCTTCAAAGTGCTTCACACAGGTAAGGTCTAACCTTACCAACCCCCAGAGCAACAGTGGTAAGGAAAAACTCCTCTGAGGAAGAAACCTCAAGCAGACCAGACTCAAAGGGGTGACCCTCTGCTTGGGCCATGATACAGACAGAAATTACAGAACAATTCACAAAACAATTCATGGACGAATATACGAGGATCGCCAACACGAACACAACTCCCATCTCTGGATGGAGCTGCACCTTAAACAGAGAGAAAAAACAGAATCAGGCATCAGAAAGACAAAAAAATACTGTATAATTTGCCAGCATTAAACAACAAGAAAAACAGAGAAATACTAAGGTGATCGCTGGGCACTAGCCCTAAACTTCACTAAAAGACCCAGAATTTAGGTAAAGTTGAGGCCGCGGCCCACTCCAATTACTAATAAAATTAATTAAAAGAGTAAAAAGCGTAAAACAAAACTGTACCAGTATGCTAGCTATATGAAAGGGAAAATAATTGCGTCTTAAGTCTGGACTTGAAGGTCTCCACAGAATCTGACTGTTTTATTGATGTAGGGAGATCATTCCACAGAACAGGGGCATGATAAGAGAAAGCTCTGTGACCCGCAGACTTCTTATTCACCTTAGGGACACAAAGTAATCCTGCACCCTGAGAACGTAAAGCCCGGGCCGGTATGTAAGGTTTAATTAGGTCAGCTAGGTAGGAGGGTGCCAGTCCATGAATAATTTTATAGGTTAGTAGCAGAACCTTAAAATCTGATCTCACTGGGACAGGAAGCCAGTGAAGAGATGCCAAAATGGTTGTAATGTGGTTGAACTTTCTTTGTCTAAAGTCTGGCTGCAGCATTTTGAACCAATTGGAGACCCCTAATGCTAGACTGCGGTAAACCAGAAAATAGAACATTGCAGTAGTCAAATCTAGAAGAGATAAATGCATGGATCACGGTCTCAGCATCAGCCATAGACAGGATGGGACGAATCTTTGCTATATTTCGCAGGTGGAAGAAAGCAGTCCTAGTAATATTTCTAATGAGGCAGCCAAAGGACAACGAAGGATCAAAAAATACCCCAAGGTTCCTCACTTTGTCAGTGTGATGTATGACACACGAGCCGAGGCTGAGCGTTAACTGGTCAAATTGATGCCGATGTCTCACTGGACCAAGAACCATCATTTCAGTCTTATCAGAGTTTAAAAGTAGGAAGTTTCTAGACATCCAACTTCTCACTGCTGCAAGGCAATCTTCTAAGGATTTTATGTGAATGAGATTACCAGCAGTTATTGGCATGTATAACTGAGTATCATCTGCATAGCAGTAAAAGGTAATCCCAAAACGATGCGATATGTGCCCAAGGGGTGCTATATAAAGGGAGAAAAGCAGGGGGCCTAAGACAGACCCCTGTGGAACCCCAAATTTCATGTCACTAAGGTTAGAGGTAGTGTTACTGTACAAAACACAGTGAGAACGACTGGTCAAGTATGACGTCAGCCATGCAAGGGCACTCCCAGTAATCCCAAAATGATTTTCCAGTTTATCAAGTAGAATATGATGATCCACTGTATCAAATGCAGCACTGAGATCTAACAGCAACAGAACCATAGTGGTGTCTGAATCCATTGTAAGCAGAAAATCATTCACCACTTTAGTGAGAGCCGTCTCTGTGGAATGATATTTTCTAAAAGCAGACTACAGTGGCTCAAAGAGATTATTCTCAGTAAGATAGTCTACAAGCTGCCGTGACACCACTTTTTCCAGAATTTTAGAGAAAAATGATAGATTTGATATCAGCCGATAGTTTGTCAATACACTAGGGTCAAGATTATGTTTCTTAAGTAATGGTTTAATCACTGCAGATTTGAAACATTTAGGAACAGATCCAGAAGTTAAAGAAAGATTAATCATTTCCAGTGTCAATCATGAGTCAGTTTTGTGCGGATTAAAGTCACTAACTGGGACTCTTCTCTTGTTACAGATAGGAAATGAGAATCATCATCCATTCCGTTTGCACAGCTCCAAACACTGTGCCGTTCTCTGCCGAGTCAAGTTAGAGTCTGGCCAGAATTAATAACTTCAAAGCGATTCACCGTTTTAGATTAAATGACTCTTTCCAAACATTGGAATACAGACAACAGACTAAAACATTTTTTCCTCCCAAAATGAGACATCCTGCGTTCTTTATGAATTACATAATGTTGTGTACTCTGGACAAAAGAGGAAAAACACCATCCAGATTATTACCAGTGAAAAGTTCAAAAGCCAGCATCTGTGATGGTATGGGGGTGTGTTAGTGCCCATGGCATGGACAACTTACCAACTTACACATCTGTGATGGTACCATCAATGCTGAAAGGTACATCCAGGTAATAACAAAGTTGATCAGTTTGAACATTAAATATGTTGTCTTTGTGGTGTATTCAATTGAATATAGGTTGAAGAGGATTTGCAAATCATTGTATTCTGTTTTATTTACATTTCACACAACGTCTCAACTTTATTGGAATTGATTCATGCCATTAATGTCTGAAAGGAAATGCTTTTGAGAAAAACTACAGATTTTGTTTATTTTTATTTATGTCCAGAGATCAAGGATCCAGTGACCAATTTAATATTTATTTACTTTAAGACTCAATAAAATGTTATTGACATAGAGAACCTGTAAAGCCTATTTTTAGTACACAGAAAATTCATAGGAGGTATTGATAAGGGAATCGATAAGAAATCTGATCTATAAGCGGAATTGATAATGGCATTGATATTGATAAAATCTTATCAATACGCATCCCTTATTTAATATTATTTATGTTAAAATGTGTTAGTTATGCTAAAGACTTTTAAAAACACAGAGATGTTAATGATGTTTAAAATATAACAAAAGGTAAAATAGAATAGAAAGTTCTTTAAAAACATGTTTACAAAGGCTGAAAAGGTGTAAATGCATAGACGGTTCCTTAAAAACACACAATTACTTTTAAAATGAAATGAATAAAATGAAATGGGCCTGTATCAACTACACGCAAATGTGTTCTTTCCTTCTTTTGGAATCACAGATATTTTGGCTCGCTTCCAGGATGGTGGGATTCCCTCCTCCCCACTCTCCCTCAGGATATAATTAAAACATTTTAAAAGCATAAGTGTCAAAAGATATCTGTACACCTTAAACCATTCTGCTGGAAATCCATTTCCTCCAGGGACCTTATCTGTCAACCTCTGCTTTTATAATATCCTGTATTATTAACTTATTTTGTTCCTCCCGTGTTGATGGCAGGTCCAAAGACGCAAAAAAAAAAAACCTTTACAATGTTATCGGTATTTAGGAATTTTTAAGCTCAAAATGTGACATTTCATTCCATTTCGGTGTGTAACTTTGCAAAAACAATGTCGGACTCTGTAGTTTTCTCTGGGCCCCTCCCCAATCAGACCGGGAGTGACATGTTTAGCTGCATGTTCTCCTTGAATTGCTGTCTGTCTGAGTGGTGTCCAAAAAATGAGGTGGGCTTCATAGATAATTGGCAAAGCTTCTGGGGAAAACCTGGTCTTGTTAGGAGAGACGGCATCCATCCCACTTTGGATGGAGCAGCTCTCATTTCTAGAAATCTGGCCAATTTTCTTAAATCCTCCAAACCGTGACTATCCAGGGTTGGGACCAGGAAGCAGAGTTGTAGTCTTACACACCTCTCTGCAGCTTCTCTCCCCCTGCCATCCCCTCATTACCCCATCCCCGTAGAGACGGTGCCTGCTCCCAGACTACCAATAACCAGCAAAAATCTATTTAAGCATAAAAATTCAAAAAGAAAAAATAATATAGCACCTTCAACTGCACCACAGACTAAAACAGTTAATTGTGGTCTATTAAACATTAGGTCTCTCTCTTCTAAGTCCCTGTTGGTAAATTATATAATAATTGATCAACATATTGATTTATTTTGCCTTACAGAAACCTGGTTACAGCAGGATGAATATGTTAGTTTAAATGAGTCAACACCCCCGAGTCACACTAACTGTCAGAATGCTCGTAGCACGGGCCGGGGCGGAGGATTAGCAGCAATCTTCCATTCCAGCTTATTAATTAATCAAAAACCCAGACAGAGCTTTAATTCATTTGAAAGCTTGACTCTTAGTCTTGTCCATCCAAATTGGAAGTCCCAAAAACCAGTTTTATTTGTTATCTATCGTCCACCTGGTCGTTACTGTGAGTTTCTCTGTGAATTTTCAGACCTTTTGTCTGACTTAGTGCTTAGCTCAGATAATTATAGTGGGCGATTTTAACATCCACACAGATGCTGAGAATGACAGCCTCAACACTGCATTTAATCTATTATTAGACTCTATTGGCTTTGCTCAAAAAGTAAATGAGTCCACCCACCACTTTAATCATATCTTAGATCTTGTTCTGACTTATGGTATGGAAATAGAAGACTTAACAGTATTCCCTGAAAACTCCCTTCTGTCTGATCATTTCTTAATAACATTTACATTTACTCTGATGGACTACCCAGCAGTGGGAATAAGTTTCATTACACTAGAAGTCTTTCAGAAAGCGCTGTAACTAGGTTTAAGGATATGATTCCTTCTTATGTTCTCTAATGCCATATACCAACACAGTGCAGAGTAGCTACCTAAACTCTGTAAGTGAGATAGAGTATCTCGTTAATAGTTTTACATCCTCATTGAAGACAACTTTGGATGCTGTAGCTCCTCTGAAAAAGAGAGCTTTAAATCAGAAGTGCCTGACTCCGTGGTATAACTCACAAACTCGTAGCTTAAAGCAGATAACCCGTAAGTTGGAGAGGAAATGGCGTCTCACTAATTTAGAAGATCTTCACTTAGCCTGGAAAAAGAGTCTGTTGCTCTATAAAAAAGCCCTCCGTAAAGCTAGGACATCTTTCTACTCATCACTAATTGAAGAAAATAAGAACAACCCCAGGTTTCTTTTCAGCACTGTAGCCAGGCTGACAAAGAGTCAGAGCTCTATTGAGCTGAGTATTCCATTAACTTTAACTAGTAATGACTTCCTTTGCTAACAAAATTTTAACTATTAGAGAAAAAATTACTCATAACCATCCCAAAGACGTATCGTTATCTTTGGCTGCTTTCAGTGATGCCGGTATTTGGTTAGACTCTTTCTCTCCGATTGTTCTGTCTGAGTTATTTTCATTAGTTACTTCATCCAAACCATCAACATGTTTATTAGACCCAATTCCTACCAGGCTGCTCAAGGAAGCCCTACCATTATTTAATGCTTCGATCTTAAATATGATCAGTCTATCTTTGTTAGTTGGCTATGTACCACAGGCTTTTAAGGTGGCAGTAATTAAACCATTACTTAAAAAGCCATCACTTGACCCAGCTATCTTAGCTAATTATAGGCCAATCTCCAACCTTCCTTTTCTCTCAAAAATTCTTGAAAGGGTAGTTGTAAAACAGCTAACTGATCATCTGCAGAGGAATGGTCTATTTGAAGAGTTTCAGTCAGGTTTTAGAATTTATCATAGTACAGAAACAGCATTAGTGAAGGTTACAAATGATCTTCTTATGGCCTCGGACAGTGGACTCATCTCTGTGCTTGTTCTGTTAGACCTCAGTGCTGCTTTTGATACTGTTGACCATAAAATTTTATTACAGAGATTAGAGCATGCCATAGGTATTAAAGGCACTGCGCTGCGGTGGTTTGAATCATATTTGTCTAATAGATTACAATTTGTTCATGTAAATGGGGAATCTTCTTCACAGACTAAACTTAATTATGGAGTTCCACAAGGTTCTGTGCTAGGACCAATTTTATTCACTTTATACATGCTTCCCTTAGGCAGTATTATTAGACAGTATTGCTTAAATTTTCATTGTTACGCAGATGATACCCAGCTTTATCTATCCATGAAGCCAGAGGACACACACCAATTAGCTAAACTGCAGGATTGTCTTACAGACATAAAGACATGGATGACCTCTAATTTCCTGCTTTTAAACTCAGATAAAACTGAGGTTATTGTACTTGGCCCCACAAATCTTAGAAACATGGTGTCTAACCAGATCCTTACTCTGGATGGCATTACCCTGAGCTCTAGTAATACTGTGAGAAATCTTGGAGTCATTTTTGATCAGGATATGTCATTCAAAGCGCATATTAAACAAATATGTAGGACTGCTTTTTTTGCATTTGCGCAATATCTCTAAAATCAGAAAGGTCTTGTCTCAGAGTGATGCTGAAAAACTAATTCATGCATTTATTTCCTCTAGGCTGGACTATTGTAATTCATTATTATCAGGTTGTCCTAAAAATTCCCTAAAAGCCTTCAGTTAATTCAAAATGCTGCAGCTAGAGTACTGACGGGGACTAGAAGGAGAGAGCATATCTCACCCATATTGGCCTCTCTTCATTGGCTTCCTGTTAATTCTAGAATAGAATTTAAAATTCTTCTTCTTACTTATAAGGTTTTGAATAATCAGGTCCCATCTTATCTTAGGGACCTCGTAGTACCATATCACCCCAATAGAGCGCTTCGCTCTCAGACTGCACGCTTGTAGTTCCTAGGGTTTGTAAGAGTAGAATGGGAGGCAGAGCCTTCAGCTTTCAGGCTCCTCTCCTGTGGAACCAGCTCCCAATTCAGATCAGGGAGACAGACACCCTCTCTACTTTTAAGATTAGGCTTAAAACTTTCCTTTTTGCTAAAGCTTATAGTTAGGGCTGGATCAGGTGACCCTGAACCATCCCTTAGTTATGCTGCTATAGACGTAGACTGCTGTGAGGTTCCCATGATGCATTGTTTCTTTCTCTTTTTGCTCTGTATGCACCACTCTGCATTTAATCATTAGTGATCGATCTCTGCTCCCCTCCACAGCATGTCTTTTTCCTGGTTCTCTCCCTCAGCCCCAACCAGTCCCAGCAGAAGACTGCCCCTCCCTGAGCCTGGTTCTGCTGGAGGTTTCTTCCTGTTAAAAGGGAGTTTTTCCTTCCCACTGTAGCCAAGTGCTTGCTCACAGGGGTCGTTTTGACCGTTGGGGTTTTACATAATTATTGTATGGCCTTGCCTTACAATATAAAGCGCCTTGGGGCAACTGTTTGTTGTGATTTGGCGCTGTATAAAAAAAATTGATTGATTGATTGATTTGAATTTGTTTTCGTCATGTGCTGTTATGCTTTTGGATTTAGATTAAACTGTGATCTTTGCCAGCTTGACATAACTTGCTCTTTTAAAAACAATTGTAGTGAGGTTTTACCCATAGTGGTGTGTTTAAAGAAGAAAAACATTTATCCTGTGGGAGTATTTTTCTTAAAAAAAAAAAAAAAGTCATGTATTTCTTGAATTTATGCTGGTTTCTGTCCTGCTCTGTGTGTAAGCCAATGATGCAGGCTCCTAAAATGCTCCATGATGTCTTCAAATTGGCACAACAGAATCATTATCATGACAAACACAAGAAAAAGCCAATAGTTGAAGTCATGACTGTTTAATGCGTCCACACACTCATTATGTCCCACTGACCTGTTTCCAGAAGAGCTGCTTTTGGGCAGATGGTCCACAACCTCTGTGGTTTCCCACAGATTAAATATTCAGTGTTGCTGTTTTGTCGTCTCTCGCAGCACGGCCGAGGCCGGGCCAGAGTAATACACGCGGTGGTTGTGATCTTCCTGGAGTTCTTTGCCTGGGGGCTTCTGACCATGCCTATGCTGAATGTGAGTAAACACACAAAGAACTGCAGCACATTATAAAAATACTAGGACAAACCTGCAGCTTGCACGGGCTCAGGTGAAGCTGGGATGCTTTTGCTATTTGAACTCCAATAACCTTTCCAGGTCTCACAGGACCAATAACAGGATAAAACTGTGTTCCATATTTGAAACTGATGTATCAAACAAGAGCAAAGAGGGAACTAGACAACATTTATGTGGCAGACACACACACACACACACACACACACACACACACACACACAGAGTTCCTGTGGGAATGGATCTGAAGGTGAAGCTAATTTAAAGACCACACATGTGATATTCTGTTCTGGTTCTAGGTGCTTGATAAGACGTTTCCTCAGCACACCTTTCTGATGAATGGCCTGGTGCAGGGCGTCAAGGTAAGAGGACTACAAGGTGAACAAGCGATTATTGTCTGGTACTGTTGAACCAGTTTGTCTCCAAACACCCAACAGCTATTTAAAATCAGTGATGGTCAGAAATCCCAGTTTTAGTTTGCATTATCTTCTAAAACCTGTTGATTTGCTTCTGGGTTAAACTGCTTTAGAACAGCTGTTACCATAGATAGACTTGGTTTAATAGAATAAAATCTCAATTCAGTGGATATACCTGAATTGACAAGTTGCTAGTTGCTTAATTATGAAAAAAAAAAAAGACTGTTGATTAATGTCATTATTATGTAGAGCGCTCATCTCTGGGATCTTTATTCAGTACAGCATAAAATACTACAAACATTTTCTAAAGAATGTAAAAAGTTACACCCAGTGATGAAAGTTTTCCGGAAATGAACAGAAATCCGGGTTTTTACTCACATGTTTTTACTTTCATTGTTATGTTTGACAACATACGCCAGAATCCATTCATTCAGTTCATTTCAGTTCCACATCCAAACAGTTGGGAGCAGTAATGCACTGTGTTGGTTCCCCCACCCCCAAGGGGCTTCAGGCCTTTGGCCCTTCCCAAAACCTCCAGGGTTATGGCCGACTTTCATCACTGTACACAAAATGTTAACTTTAAGGCAGAATGTCACATACAGGGAACATGAATATCTTACATGAAAACTTTAATACATGCTTCCACTTTCCAGGGCTTCTTGTCATTCCTGTCAGCTCCTCTGATTGGTGCCTTGTCAGACGTCTGGGGCAGGAAGTCCTTCCTTCTGATGACGGTCTTCTTCACCTGCGCCCCCATTCCTTTTATGAGGATCAGCCCCTGGTGAGACTAAACCATCATGTCTTTCTCCGTCTGTATTTTAGAACCCCGTCTCCAGGGTCTGTGTTTGACCGTCAGACCACCCGGAACCATATGAAAATTCAGTAAGGTACGAGGTCTGTTAGAAAACTATCCGACCTTTTTATTTTTTTTTAAAAACTATATGGATTTGAATCATGTGCGCTTGCATCAGCCAAGCTTTAACCTTCGTGCGCATGCGTTATGGCCCAGTCACACGGCACTTAACGAAGGGTGACGAAGCCCTGACGAAACAAGAAATCTGGACCTTCGTTGACTGTCGTTGGCATCATTTAACCTTCGCGCAGCCTCGTTCCTGCAGCGGGCGCTTCGTCAGGATTTTTAAATTGTTGAAAAATTTGAATGAAGGGCAACGAAAACCTCATTAGTCTGTGTTTTGTTTTGCTGTCGTTCTTGATGTTTTTTTAATCGTTTGTGTAGTTTTTGTAATGTTATTGTTTAATTTAACTTCGTTGGAGCAGCTGAACGTTTTCACACAGCGCAGAAGCCGGTTTGTGAGCTCTGAGGCTGCTGCTGTGTTCATGTACTGTCGGAAATTACAGGGCAAACTCAGCCTGCTTGCTTGGATTTTTTTATCTGTGTGGGGGGGGGCAGCTTCAGTGGGCTCAGGCACATTACATAGGCCAGAATTAATCTTTTGTGTGGCTATAATTAATTATTTTGCCACAAGCACGTGTTGAATTTGAAACAACAAAAAAGTTGTGTAATTTCCGACGGTACTTGAATGCAGCATCAGCGGCAGCAGGAGCTCCTGCATGCGCTTATTATTTTGTATTAAATATAACAGTCTGAGTGTAGGAATGACAGTCCAGTCCTTCTGTACATGTGGCAACAGGTAGATGAATTAAAATGATATAAAGAGCTGTTCTGAAGGAAGAATTCACGTTGTGGATCAGTGATCAGCTGGTGAAATAACCGCACGTGAGTCAATGCGCGCGTTCACACGCACTGATTAATTACTACTCTGATATATTCAGTCATCTTTACACTTATATTTACACTCAACAAAAATATAAACGTAACACTTTTGGTTTTGCTCCCATTTTGTATGAGATGAACTCAAAGATCTAAAACTTTTTCCACATACACAATATCACCATTTCCCTCAAATATTGTTCACAAACCAGTCTAAATCTGTGATAGTGAGCACTTCTCCTTTGCTGAGATAATCCATCCCACCTCACAGGTGTGCCATATCAAGATGCTGATTAGACACCATGATTAGTGCACAGGTGTGCCTTAGACTGCCCACAATAAAAGGCCACTCTGAAAGGTGCAGTTTTGTTTTATTGGGGGGGGGGGATACCAGTCAGTATCTGGTGTGACCACCATTTGCCTCATGCTGTGCAACACATCTCCTTCGCATAGAGATGATCAGGTTGTCAATTGTGGCCTGTGGAATGTTGGTCCACTCCTCTTCAATGGCTGTGCGAAGTTGCTGGATATTGGCAGGAACTGGTACACGCTGTCGTATACGCCGGTCCAGAGCATCCCAGACATGCTCAATGGGTGACATGTCCGGTGAATATGCAGGCCATGCAAGAACTGGGACGTTTTCAGCTTCCAAGAATTGTGTACAGATCCTTGCAACATGGGGCCGTGCATTATCCTGCTGCAACATGAGGTGATGTTCTTGGATGTATGGCACGACAATGGGCCTCAGGATCTCCTCACGGTATCTCTGTGCATTCAAAATGCCATCAATAAAATGCACCTGTGTTCTTCGTCCATAACAGACGCCTGCCCATACCATAACCCCACCGCCACCATGGGCCACTCGATCCACAACATTGACATCAGAAAACCGCTCACCCACACGACGCCACACACGCTGTCTGCCATCTGCCCTGGACAGTGTGAACCGGGATTAATCCGTGAAGAGAACACCTCTCCAACGTGCCAAACGCCAGCGAATGTGAGCATTTGCCCACTCAAGTCTGTTACGACGACGAACTGGAGTCAGGTCGAGACCCCGATGAGGACGACGAGCATGCAGATGAGCTTCCCTGAGACGGTTTCTGACAGTTTGTGCAGAAATTCTTTGGTTATGCAAACCGATTGTTTCAGCAGCTGTCTGAGTGGCTGGTCTCAGACGATCTTGGAGGTGAACATGCTGGATTTGGAGGTCCTGGGCTGGTGTGGTTACACGTGGTCTGCGGAGAAGTGCTCACTATCACAGATTTAGACTGGTTTGTGAACAATATTTGAGGGAAATGGTGATATTGTGTATGTGGAAAAGGTTTTAGATCTTTGAGTTCATCTCATACAAAATGGGAGCAAAACCAAAAGTGTTGCGTTTATATTTTTGTTGAGTGTATATTTTATCTCCCTTTTGCCAGTTTTCTGTTATAAATAAATGTATATGGCTTAGAACATAATACTGTGATACAGCAGTGACCACGGAGCACTTTTTTTTTTTTTTTAATTGGAGGAACGACGGAGTGCGCAGCGTGTCAACAGACCGTGTGGATTCTGATAATGATGGAGATGATCCCTCTTTTGTTCTGGACGAGGAACCAGAGCAGGTGGTCCATCGACATCTCCACAGATTCTGTTTGCAGTTTCTCCAGGACTCAGGTGCTATGAGCTCCGTCCCAGTGCCTAGTCCTGGAAAGCAGAGACGCAGACACACACTGCTCCAGCAGTGGCTCCAGGCGCGTTTCGTCAAGATCGTGAGCTTCGGTTTTGTTAAGTTCCTCTTTTGTCCCTTTTGCGCTCTTGCTTCCCAGACTGTTCGGTGATAAAAGCTATTTTGTCCACCTTTTCTCAACGAATTGTGACATTTTTTACTTTTTCCCTTCGTTCAGGAATCGTCGTGTGCCGTGTGACTGGGCCATTAGTTTTTTCATGCCTGTCGGTTGCGTCATTCGCCTGTGGGCAGGCTTTGAGTGAGCACTGGTCCACCCCCCTTGTCAGATTTTCATTGTCAGGGAAATGGCTGAGCAATTGGAGCAGCGCTGAATCAAATTTTTCCAGAAACTGTGAGAGACAGCCAGGTGGAAACCATTCGGAAGATTCAGACGGCTTTTGGTGAGGATACTCTGGGGGTCACACAGATTAAGGAGCATTACAACCGGATTAAAGACTGCCCACAGCGGAGGGCGGCCATCGACAGGCTAAAACCACCAGATCATTTCCAAAGTGAACGCTCTGGTGATGTGGGACCGTCGTCTGACTACCAGAGAAATAAAGATGTGGACATCAGCCCTTTTGCGGCACATTCCACTGTTACAGGAGATTTTGGAAGTTGGAAGTCTCACAGGACAAGTTGTGACATGCCCAGCTGTTACACAATTTCTCGGATACTCACTCGACTGAAAAACCACCGAAAGCTGTCTGAATCTTCCGAATGGTTTCCAACACGGACGTGCTTTTTGTTTTGCGCCATTGCGGCTCCGTCCCGACGTGCGAATTCCTCCGCACGTCTTTCATTACAAAATCTCCTGTAACAGTGGAATGTGTCGCAAAAGTGCTGATGTCCACCTCTTCTTTATTTCTCTGGTAGTCAGACGACGGTCCCACATCACCAGAGCGTTCACTTTGGAAATGATCTGGTCGTTTCAGCCTGTCGATGGCTGCTCAGAGCGCGGCGCGCCCTCCGCCGCTGTGGGCCGTCTTTAATCCGGTTGTAATGCTCCTTAATCTGTGTGACGCCCAGAGTATCTTCACCGAAAGCCGTCTGAATCTTCCGAATGGTTTCCACCTGGCTGTCTCTCACAGTTTCTGGAAAAATTTGATTCAGCGCTGCTCCAATCACTCAGCCATTTCCCTGACAATGAAAATCCGACAAGGGGGCTGGACCAGTGCTCACTCAAAGCCTGCTCACAGGCGAATGATGCAACCGATAGGCGTGAAAAAACTCACGCATGCACACGAAGGTTCAAGCTTGGCTGACGCAAGCGCACATGATTCAAATCCATATAGTTTTTAAAAAAAATAAAAAGGTCGATAGTTTTCTAACAGACCTCGTATATCTTATATATTATATTCCAATTCTAAGGTGGAACTATGCCAGTATACAAAGGTATATCTAAAAAGGAAGAGTAAAATAGGAGAGTAGAAAAGAGGAGAGTAGAGCCACTTAGGTGCCTGGTCTTGAGAACCAGGGATGGTAGGTTACAAAGCTTTTATATCCCATGGGAACTCTCCCTACACACCCAAGCAGCTCAAGAAAAAGGTATATATAATATAATAAGACATAAGAATGATAAGACATCACAGGACAAGATTGTTATCAAACACAAAGGAACCAACTATTTTGTAAGCTACGATGAACGTTGCTAAGGCCGGCTAGATAAGCTAATGTTAGCTGTTAGGTATAACTAATTGTACCCCACTCCTCCAGTATTTACTTAAATATAATATTAAAAAGAACAAGAAACAGTAAAGCATGTAGAAATGTATATGGAGACATAAGTATATATATTTGCAGAAAAGAGAAAAACTGCACCATTTTAATCACCAAACCTGCAGCTGCCAGCGTTGCACATCTTGCTGTTTCTTCTTCTGCTATATTTTTAACACAGTATTCAGTAGCTTCGCCCTCGTGTGGGAACACATGTAATTACAGCTGATCATCCCAGTAACCACTTAAAGCATTAAACACACACATATATATATATATATATATATATATATTATAAAATCTCATAAGGTGAATGAGGGTGAGGCAGCCTATTAGATAATTAATAGGCTAAGCTATAATTGTGACTTTGAAGTTCAGTTGGGTTTCTGTGCAGCAGGGTTCAGGCGGTCACAGTTTGAACAGTCACATGTTGTTCATGTGAATAGCTGAAAATCAGCCAAGAAAGCACAAGCTGGTCCAGGATCTGCTGAATCTGTAGCGGGTCAGACAGCCAGTGGTCTCTGACTTCTTGGAGTGGCAGAAGTAGTTTGCCATAACCACTGGCTGTCTGAGGCATGAACATCTCCCCATCACCCAAAAATGAACTCCTAGATCAATCTGTAATGTTATTTACAATAAATCCTCTGTTTCTTCAGGTGGTATTTTGCTCTAATCTCGGTCTCGGGGATCTTTGCCGTGACCTTTTCCGTCATCTTTGCCTATGTTGCTGACATCACAGAAGAGGAGGAGCGGAGCACGGCCTACGGCCTGGTAACGTCCCTTAAACTGAAAGTCACTCAGACCATGCACACATCTTCACAGTGCTGCTGCTGGATCGCCATCACTGTCCTGATCACATGATGCATGCGGACGGTAGTTTAACCCTTCAGGATTCATATCCATGTTTTCCATTATCAGTTTAATGTGTCATAGTGAGAATAAGCTCATTTTAAGTACATCTAACAGCAACCACACCTGCTCCTAGTTTCCATCATCCACCCAGCAGGTGGCAGGCAGGTCTGCACCTTTTTAATATTCTGTCTGTTGATGGCGTTTCAGTTGTTTCTAGCGCCACATGTTCACATCCTCTGTGTTTCTGCATCCCACCAGGTCTCTGCCACTTTTGCCGCCAGTTTGGTGATAAGTCCAGCCATCGGCGCCTACCTATCAGCAAAGTATGGCATCAGCCTGGTGGTCCTTGTTGCCACGGTGATTGCCGTGACAGACATCGCCTTTGTGTTCTTCGTCGTCCCGGAGTCGCTGCCAGATAAGCTGCGGCTGACGTCGTGGGGCTTTCCCATCTCCTGGGAGCAAGCCGACCCCTTCGCTGTGAGTTCACAGATAACGGCACCGTGGCCGCCTCGTGGCCAGGTCAAAGGTCATACGATATTTGTTTCATTCGGAGTTTCCAGAATGAAATATGTTGATGTTGATCAGCTGTCATTGGAAAAACGTTACACTCAGTTCACACCGTCGTGTCTACTCTTATTTAATTTTTTGGTTTTCTGCACTTTTGTTGAACCAGGAGTGTCTTGACCTCCATTTGACACACACCCAAACAAGTTAGTTAGTTAGTTTATCAAGAAAAGTGTCAGTTTGGGAGTTGATGCTCACGTTGTTTTCTGATTGATTTTTGAAGTGTGTCTTCGTTAGCCGACTGATTATTTGTGTTTGTGTGTCCAGTCTCTGCGTCGTGTGGGGAAAGACACCACAGTGTTGCTGATCTGTGTCACGGTGTTCCTGTCGTACCTCCCTGAAGCCGGCCAGTACTCCAGCTTCTTCCTCTACCTGAACCAGGTCACCTTTGGCTCATGCTAATGTTAGCTTGAGGTCGCTCTGAAATATCTCTAACTATGAAATATGTTTGTCAGGAAATTTAAAGATGATGTAAAAATGATGATGATGTAGAAATTTAAAGATGGTGTAGATTTTAGTGATTCATCAGTTTATGTGTTCCTCTAAAGACATCAACATATAGTACCTAAGTTCTTAGGTTTCCATTTGATAGCATAATGATTATACTTTTTATTTTCCTATAGTATGCTAACAGAGTTACTTTAGATAGATACCAGTACACTCTCAGCTTCTGCTTCTACAACTTAGCCTACTAACTATATTTGATTTTACTACTAGTCTACATACTAATTACCTATACTACAGTCTTCTCCTGTGATGTCTTATCCTTCTTATGTCTTATTACTTATTATATATACACCTTTTTTCTTGAGCTGCTTGGGTGGGTAGGGAGAGTTCTCATGGGATAAAAAAGCTTTTTAACCTACCATCCCTGGTTCTCAAGACCAGGCACCTAAGTGGCTCTACTCTACTCTCTTCTACTCTCCTATTTTACTCTTCCTTTTTAGATATTTAGATATACTTTTGTATACTGGCATAGTTCCACCTTAGAATAAGCAAAGTGCGCAACGCATCTGCGCATGCGTGGGTCAAACCGGAGCAAACATTCCAGCTACCACACTCACACTGCTCCCGTTGAATTCTGTATACAGTAGCAGTAGCGGACTGTAAAAGTTAAGGCTTTTACAGGGATTGTTTCAAAGGCTTTAAGCCTTAAGCGACACATACAATAATGACAGGGGCGCATTGTGCTGTTTTCAAATGCTCAAATGGAATTTATAGGCTTGAAAGTTGGCTGAATACACACGATTGCAAACCTCCGCCGAGTCCAAACAAAGACGGAAAGAAGAAGAAATGTGGTTGTAAACCTGCGTTCATTCTGCACAATTTCGCCACAGAAAAGAAAGATCCAGACGGACGTAAAAGACGGACTAAAATTGTAAGTTTCTTGCACACATTTATTTTGTCAATATCCTGAAACCGTGCCGCCGTTTTCGTGCATCAGCTTATGACTGTAATGTCGCGCCATGAATGACGTGGTGCGTAATATTGTAAAATTGACATGTTCTATAAACAAACTGCATGCATGCACATATCACTGTACATCTGTCAACTTATCAAAACAAACATGACACTATAGAGGTTATATCTGAGACCCACCTTCATTGTCGTCATTATAAAGCCGGCGGAGTAGCGATTTCTCATCCCTGCTTAGCAAATATTCTGCAATATCCACAGTTTCAGTCGCTGGACTTCATCTAACCATCCGTCAGTTGCCTTCAAGGGGTCAGAAATTTGTCTCCAACTATCAAGGACTGGTCATTTTCAACAGCAGCGCGCTCTTCCTCCTTTGTCGGCACTAACAGTAGTTTCTGTAACAATGCAGCACACACAAGCGCAGCCAGCTCTTCTTTCCATTTCTGTCCTCTGCCATACGTAGTCCTGGTTGTAACAGGCAATCCGTGGAGCTGACAAAAACGCTTTAAATCGTCAACTTTCCAGCGGTTGAAATGATCCATATCACAGCACTCCTCGACGCTTTCTGCTGCCATATCTTGTGGGTTGGTAGTCGAAAAATTTAGCCTACCCATAATGCACCGCGCGGCCTAAGATCTGCACTTCGCTTATTGGAATATAATATATAAGCAGGGTTGGGTAGGATTACTTTGAAATGTAATCAGATTACTAGTAATCCAAATGTATGTATGTACATACATACATACATACATACATGTAATCCACATGTATTCTTTCAAAGTAATCCTACCCAACCTTGTATATAAGATATACCTTACTGAATTTTCATGATGTTTTGTAGGTGGCAGAGTGTCAGTTTTCAGCCCTTTTCTTGTCCCTCCAGAAATATATGATGCCAGAATTTCAATAATTAATGTAACAGTGTAGCTATAGATATGCAGAGGTACATTTTTGCGGATGATGTGGTTCTTATGACTTCTTCAGGCAGTGACCTCCATTGGGCACCGAGTAGGTTTGAGTCTGACTGTGAAGTGACTGAGATGAGAATCAGATCTGCAAATCTGAGACCATGGTTGTCCTGGCCCTTTGGCCACTAGGTGGCATCACTGAACAAGATTGGAAAAAAAAAAAAAATAGATTTCATGACAGTGGTCCTCTGTTGGAACAGGGTGGACTGTCCCCTCCGGGTCAGGGGAGAATTATTGCCACCTAATGGAGGAGTTTAAGTATCTCAAGGTCTTATTCATGAGTTGGAGTAACTTGGAGCGTGAGATTGATGGACAGATTGGGGTGGCGTCTGATGTTTTATGGACTGTGTACCAGACCATCCTGGCGAAGAAGGACACAAGGCTCTCAATTTACCAGTCGATTTATACTCCCGTCCTCACTTATGGTCATGAACTTTGGGTAATGACTGAAAGGATAAGGTTGTGGATACAAGCGGCGGAAATTGCTCCACCTGGTATCCAGGCTTATACTCTTGAGGTCCTCAACTATGTGGGAGGGACTCTGAGTAGACCTGGTGCTTCTTCACGTAGAGTGAAATCAGCTGAGGTGGTTTGTGTATCTGGTGAGGGTGCCCGCTGGTGGTCTTCCTAGGGAGGTCTTCCAGGCATGACGAACTGGAAGGAGGCCCCGAGGAAGATCCAGGACACACCGGAGGGATTATATTTCCCAGCTGGTTTAGGAAAACTTCAGGATCCCCCAGGAAGAGTTAGGGGACTTGGCTGAGTGTAGCTAATATATTTTATTTGTGTAGTACCAAATCATAACAAAGCTGACTCAAGGCACTTCATATGAGTCATGTCTAACTTTATCAACCCCCCGAGCAAGAATACAGGAGACAGTGATTAAAAAAAACAAAAAAACTCGCTCTGATGATAATGAGGAAGAAACCTCAAACAGACCAGACTCAGAGGGGTGACCCGCTGCTTAGACCACTCCAACAGTTACAAGGTTTTTACAGACTGTACAAGAATTGTTTACAAACAGAAGAGCAGCAGAAACAGAGTCCTTACTTGAAAATTCAGCAGAAGCCAATCTAGGATCTCTAATACGTAGGTGTCCATCTGCAGCACCAGTAGGCTGCAGGGCAGGACCTCCGGTCAGTGGTGCAACAAGCATGGAATCCCAAGGTTAGTCCAGCGCCCCTGGGTGATGCAGGGCCAGGATATGTCATTGGTGTTGTCAGTGCCTTGGACAGAAAGGAAAAGAGCAGAGTCTAGTGGCCAGCGATCACCTTAGTTTTTCCTGGTTTTCTTGTTGTTTAATGCTGACAAATTATACTGTATTTCTGGTCTTGTCTTTCTGATGCCTGATTCTGTTTTTTTTTCCTCTCTCTCTGTTTAATGGTGCGTTTACACATAACCAAGACGCGTTACGAATGTCATTTTTGTTATTCGTGACACATTCCTGACATTCTTAATGTGACTTAACGCATCTGAATAGGTTTCTTAATAGTGCGTGTTGGTGCCTGATATTGTTGATATCCGTGGAGCATGTTTTTGCCTGTCAAAAAAATCTTCCACGAATGTCACACACCACCCTCATTTCACCTCACGTCATGGAGGTCGCAACTGAGCGTATTGATCCGTCTTGATGAGTAGTGATCCTTAATAGAACGTGACAACGTTCGTAGTGGTTCCTGTGATGGTTCTTGGAGCCCAAACTGTCACGTGTTATTACGAAGTGACACGGAAACTGTCAAGTTTTGACACGACATGTACTGCAGCGTCACATTTCATTGCGCGCTACGACGAATCAGTTTTCTGTCATGTGCACAAAATTAAACTTGGCTCCACAGTGTTCAGTTTGATGCAGTATGCCAAAGAGGAACAGTGACGCAAAGTCAGGCAAGTGTCGTTCCACAGTTCCTGCTGAAGCTTCTCAGGATGCTCCTGCAGATGTTCCACCTGCTGTTGTAACCGATGAGCAGGAGAACGAGTCTGAGCCAGAGAAGCGAGAGGAGACTCACGTGCTACACGTGAGTCATTTCAGCTTGGGACTCCGAGGGCGGTCGCATCTCCTCCACTCTCCCTTATCTCTCTGCTTTAACCTTCAAGTCCCTACTTCACCAGACTGGATCTATTGGACTACTATTGGATTAACCATGGAATTGATCAGCTGGTCTCTGAACGCTATTGACACCATTTTTTCTACAAGAAGGTCAGGACTGGGGGAATCCTGCCTGCCCAGGTGGAATGTATCCTGGGGGCTATGTCCTCGACTCCTGGAGTTCCTGGCGTGTGGCATGCTTGGCGCCTTTCTCTGTGGAGGACGTCGAGGACCTATTCATTTTTGGTCGTATGGTAGCAGGGCTGGTACTTTTTGGCTTATGTGCTGCCCTGATCTACCGGAAAATTGGCAAGACGGCATCAAGAACCACGGGCCCTCGCTTGTCTGTCATGATTAATGAGGTTGGCAAGGCAGTGCATTCTCAGACTGCGATGACTCTTGAACTCAGATGCAAATTGGATGACACCTTGGAGCTGATGCGTGCCTTGCAGTTGAAGCTAAAGGTTTCGGAGGCCGGGAAATATTCTTAAGTCAAAATTAGGAATATTCTTAATTCATAATTAGGATTTGGCTGAGTGAGTGGAACTGTAAAAAGTGTTTTTCACTACTCGGCTGCAACACTACAGGCATCAAGGTCAATTGCCCACTGTTTTTCCTCCAGAGGAATTTATCCAGGCTCTGGTGAGATTATTTGGCTCCATTCTTATCTCAACCCACAAGGACAATAAACTGACAGACTTACACATGGACCAAAGCATGCTCCAGCCTCTCATCACTCTTCCTGCCCCTCCCTCCCTGCGGCAGGCCTCGTTCTCTCAAGCTGACCTGGCAGCGCGACCTGACTAGGGTGGTCCATAAAAATGGTCAATTTTTTTTTTTTTTTTTTCAAAAAACGTCAAGTCTCACCCTCTAAATTTGTTGTACCTAACATAAAAACACATCATGTACAATTTCATAAAACTCTAATAATTTTTACTGGTAGCACACAGCCCTTAAAGATTTTGCTGGCAATAACTTTGTCATATAGTATGGTCATTTCCAGATATTTCCAAATTATTTCTGTCAGTTTAATATTGATATGTCAGGACAGAAATTATGGCAATACATTGAAAAATCAAATCTTTTCATATCCTATAAAATAGTTAACACTAAAACATGAATTGTGAGATGCAGTTCTTCTCGTACATGTATCATGCTCCTACAATACCTACATACTGGGGTAGCGAAGATTTTGTAACAATCAAACATTGCATTTTCATTTTATTGATGAAATACTGTTTGATTCTTGATAAATTTAAAAAAGTCTATGCTTTATATATTTCCACATATATTTTGATCTAGCTCCAAACAATAATATTCTTTATGCCTTGCAGTACTTAATATTCAAAAATGTATGAAGCAGCACAAGAACCAATTATACAGCTGTGTAACATAAGAGAACATCCTTTACATGATAATGATATTTAAGTTGCTTGCATCATGACCAAGACTTGCTGCCGTTTCAGTCAGAATATAGGTGGCACTTCTGTCTGTTGTTTTGGTCCTATCCAATGCTGCTGCAAGGCCTGGTGTTACAACAGCTTTAATTTTAGTGGCTTTTTGTGGCACTGGCATAACAAATTCTTCATCTGGACTTTCTGTGTTCTCTTCACTCTGGCTGGAGACAGTGTCAGGTAGTGAGACATTAGATGGTCCAGGCTCCTCCAGTTTCTCTTTGTATTTTGCTTCTGCAGCTTTCCTTTTTTCTGCTCTTTGTTCTTTGGCAGTTTGTATTTATCTATGCCTGTCATGCATCCCCTTCTACCTTTCTCTCACTGAGCAAGTAGGAACTGTCTGTCATCTTCAATCTTTATCATTGTTAGGACATCCTGATGTGCCATGTCAATCAAGACCTCCAAAGATTCACAAAACACTGTTTCATCTTTCTTCTGCTTGTCTGTATTGCGATTCTTGGTCTTTTTCAATGTTTTCCACTTTCCGAACACCTTTTCTAACTTTGTGATCAGATGCTGCTTTGCCCTCAGTGGGATTCTAGCTCTCTCCCAAAAAGGAATTGCCATGTCTATAGAGGTCACAGCAGCATCATGGACAGTTTTCTTCAAATCAGTGTGTTTGAAGAAAAATACCTTGAGTATTTGCCCATTTGAGGGCAATTTGTTTCCCTTTATTTCAGTCGGTGGAACCAATAAGGTATACAAATGTTCTACTTCTAGTAGCTGACATGTTTTACTGAAGTTTCCAGTTAATGGTTAAGCATGTTAAGTCAGCAAGTGTCTCTTTTTACATTTATCTCATGTTAGATTCACCATCACCAAAGATCTGAAAGAAAAGAAGCTGTGAATTGAAGCAAAATTTTCAGCTTGTAGCCTAAAATAACATTTTTGAAAGTATGTTGTTTGTGAGAAATATTTAAACCCAGGTATAGTTTTAAATTGAATATAAAATTATACTTTAGTTACACTCAGGTGGTTAACTTCTATCCTCTTTATAAGTGATGTGATTAGATACTGGATAATGGATAACCTATTGCACGGGCACTCGGGCAGCGATAATTGATATATTTACAACCTTCAGCTATGATGTGCTACCTCTAAATATTAATGTATGACAAAAATATTTGGCAGGCTTTCTTTTTTCCCAAAGCATCATAAAATGAAGGGGTGAGAGTAATGAATTTCCAACTTTTTTTGAACCACCCTAGACTTGACAGTTGCAGCGGCTACAAACACACTCACATCGCCTCAATTGGGAAACAGACTGTTTCAAGTTTAGTGCACAAAAACAATGTCAAATGTATATGTGTTGTCCTAATTCTGATGTGTGCCATTATTACTGTAAACAAGTAATAATTGTAGATCAATTGCTGTTTGTATGTGGAATGTGTGTGCGGACATCTCGTTGTTGTAATGACAATGATAATAAAAGCTATCTATCTACCTCCTGCAGTCCGGTGGAGGGAGAAGCATGCGCACAATTAAACCCTGCTGCACCGCATTCAGTTTGATTGCTGACACCAAGTCGGCTAAAAGTCTCTTTTCAGCGCGCTCCTGCAGGTGTTCCACCTGCTGCATGTGCCTGATGTTTGGGAAAACGCGCGAGACGAGAGCCGCATGAAGCCACACATCTGGCTCTGTCCTCCTCCTCTCTGCACCACTCCATGACACAGAGCCCAACTACGTATGCAGTCACAAAGTTCTTCAGAAAAACTGGAGCAATCTGAATTGGTAGCAGCAGTTGGGTGAATATGGGGGTGTGTGTGGAGACAGTTCACCTCAGAAGAACTTGACAATGCACAACAAGGCGGAACACTATTCTTGACCGTGCATAATGGTTCCTGATAATTCTCCAGCAACACGTGCCATTAATCGTAACATGTGGTAACAGGTTGCAACAGTTCCTGAGGACACCTGACGCCTCTGCTCCGAATCATCACATTCGTGATCAGCGGCCAAGAATGTATACTTCGTGGCATTCGTGACTTGTCGTCGTTATGTGTAAACACAGCATAAGGTGCAGCTCCATCCACAGATGTGTGTGGTATTTGTACTGGGGACCCTCCTGTCCTGTACACCAACAGCATTTCCTGTATATTTGTTTTGTGAATTGTTCTGTAATTTATGTCTGCATCATGGCCCAAACAGAGGGTCACCCCTTTGAGTCTGGTCTGCTTGAGGTTTCTTCCTCAGAGGGAGTTTTTCCTTACCGCTGCTGCTCTGGGGGTTGGTAATGTTAGACCTTACTTGTATGAAGCACCTTGAGGCAACTCTGTTGTGATTTGGCGCTATATAAATCAAAATAAATTGAAATTGAGAGTCAGTCTGTCGGAAATAACTGCACCTGAGGCATTAATTCAGCAGGGAAGCAGAGAGAATGCTAAAGTGATCACCAGCAGCTACAACTGGACTTCACTAACAAACCTTTAGATGTAGTGAGGCAGAGACCTGTTCCGTTACTAGGGTTGGGTACCAAGAACTGGTTCTGTTCGGGTATCATTAAGAAATGATTTGATCCACTGACATCAATAGCCTTTTTTGCTTATCGATTCCATGAGTCAGTCCTTCAGAGTGGCCGTGGTGTTGTCGGGAAAATGATCATTTCTCTACGTTGATTACAGAACGCCTGCAGGGTCTGTAATCAACCGTTTCTGCAGCACGGCTCTTCTTTGAAGCTTGAAGTAATGAAGCAGTGATCTGACCCGCTGCTTCATTGGTTCTTTGTTTAAATTCGTTTTATCTTAATTTTTCCCCGCTAAAACCCCAAAGAGCATATGTCTGTGAGTAATATTTAATATTTTTATGTTAAACCGACCTGTTATGGTCTTCTGTGTAATCGAGCTAAGATTGCTCTTGCTTGCCCATACTGGTGGTTGGCTCTCACTGCGGTATTGTATCACTTCCTGTTCCGGAGCACAGCAGTGTTTTGCTGTATCTGTTAGCTGTTTAATCTGCATAGTTAGATTGAGCTAGATAACGATTTGTTTCACAGTGTAATCTTCACGTGCCTTAACTAAAGCACTCCCTCTGCTGAATCACTGCTAAATTATTTACACATTATTCACTTTGTGTGTTTTTAGGAATCCGCTAGCTTAGCGTAGCTATTAGCTCTTAGCCGGTTTAGCATGGCGGCTTCTCCTGTCTCTCCCCCACTTTTCTGCTCTGGGTGTGAAATGTTTAGTTATTCCTCGGCCTCCTTTAGCAGTAATGGTACTTGTAATAAGTATAGCTTATTCGTAGCTTTGGAGGCCAGGCTGGGCGAATTGGAGACTCGGCTCCGCACCTTGGAAAATCCTACAGCTAGCCAGGTCCCTGTAGTTTGTGTGGACCAAGGTTGCTTAGCCGCCGTTAGCTGTCCCCCAGCAGATCCCGAGCAGCCAGCAAAGCAGGCCAGCTGGGTGACTGTGAGGAGGAAGCGTAGTCCTAAACAGAAGCCCCCTGTACACCATCAACCCATTCACATCTCTAACCGTTTTTCCCCACTTGGCGACACACCCGCCGAGGAACAAACTCTGGTTATTGGCGACTCTGTTTTGAGAAATGTGAAGTTAGTGACACCAGCAACTATAGTCAATTGTCTTCCAGGGGCCAGAGTAGGCGACATTGAAGGAAATTTGAAACTGCTGGCTAAGGCTAAGCATAAATTTGGTAAGATTGTAATTCACATCGGCAGTAATGACACCCGGTTACGCCAATCGGAGGTCACTAAAATTAACATTGACTCGGTGTGTAACTTTGCAAAAACAATGTCGGACTCTGTAGTTTTCTCTGGGCCCCTCCCCAATCGGACCGGGAGTGACATGTTTAGCCGCATGTTCTCCTTGAATTGCTGGCTGTCTGAGTTGTGTCCAAAAAATGAGGTGGGCTTCATAGATAATTCGCAAAGCTTCTGGGGAAAACCTGGTCTTGTTAGGAGAGACGGCATCCATCCCACTTTGGATGGAGCAGCTCTCATTTCTAGAAATCTAGCCAATTTTATTAAACCCTCCAAACCGTGACTATCCAGGGTTGGGACCAGGAAGCAGAGTTGTAGTCTTACACACCTCTCTGCAGCTTCTCTCCCCCTGCCATCCCCTCATTACCCCATCCCCGTAGAGACGGTGCCTCTCCCAGACCACCAACACCAGTAAAAACCTATTAAGCATAAAAATTCAAAAAGAAAAATAATATAGCACCTTCAACTGCACCACAGACAAACAGTTAAATGTGGTCTATTAAACATTAGATCTCTCTCTTCTAAGTCTCTGTTAGTAAATGATATAATAATTGATCAACATATTGATTTATTCTGCCTTACAGAAACCTGGTTACAGCAAGATTAATATGTTAGTTTAAATGAGACAACACCTCCGAGTCACACTAACTGCCAGAATGCTCGTAGCACGGGCCGAGGTGGAGGAATAGCAGCAATCTTCCACTCCAGCTTATTAATTAATCAAAAACCCAGACAGAGCTTTAATTCATTTGTCATCAATTCATTAGTCTTGTCCATCCAAATGGGAAGTCCCAAAAACCAGTTTTATTTGTTGTTATCTATCGTCCACCTGGTCATTACTGTGAGTTTCTCTGTGAATTTTCAGACCTTTTGTCTGACTTAGTGCTTAGCTCAGATAAGATAATTATAGTGGGCGATTTTAACATCCACACAGATGCTGAGAATGACAGCCTCAATACTGCATTTAATCTATTATTAGACTCAATTGGCTTTGCTCAAAATGTAAATGAGTCCACCCACCACTTTAATCATATCTTAGATCTTGTTCTGACTTATGGTATGGAAATTGAAGACTTAACAGTATTCCCTGAAAACTCCCTTCTGTCTGATCATTTCTTAATAACATTTACATTTACTCTGATGGACTACCCAGCAGTGGGGAATAAGTTTCATTACAGTAGAAGTCTTTCAGAAAGCGCTGTAACTAGGTTTAAGGATATGATTCCTTCTTTATGTTCTCTAATGCCATATACCCACTATATAATTATAGTGGGCGATTTTAACATCCACATAGATGCTGAGAATGACAGCCTCAACACTGCATTTAATCTATTCTTAGACTCAATTGGCTTCGCTCAAAATGTAAATGAGTCCACCCACCACTTTAACCATACTATATATATATATATATATATATATATTATTTCCAATATAATTTATTGAAGATTTTTCAAAATTTTTACTCACACACATTTATATACAGACAAACAAGAAAACGAGACAAATAACAAAAGGAACTATAGTCATCTAGGAACAAAAAGATGACTAACAACCATACTTTAGATCTTGTTCTGACTTATGGTATGGAAATTGAAGACTTAACAGTATTCCCTGAAAACCCTTTATGTTCTCCAATACCATATACCAACACAGTGCAGAGTAGCTACCTAAACTCTGTGAGTGAGATAGATTATCTCGTCAATAGTTTTACATCCTCATTGAGCACAACTTTGGATGCTGTAGCTCCTCTGAAAAAGAGAGCCTTAAATCAGAAGTGCCTGACTCTGTGGTATAACTCACAAACTCGCAGCTTAAAGCAGATAACCTGTAAGTTGGAGAGGAAATGGTGTCTCACTAATTTAGAAGATCTTCACTTAGCCTGGAAAAAGAGTCTGTTGCTCTATAAAAAAGCCCTCCGTAAAGCTAGGACATCTTACTATTCATCACTAATTGAAGAAAATAAGAATAACCCCAGGTTTCTTTTCAGCACTGTAGCCAGGCTGACAAAGAGTCAGAGCTCTATTGAGCCGAGTATTCCTTTAACTTTAACTAGTAATGACTTCCTGACTTTCTTTGTTAATAAAATTTTAACTATTAGAGAAAAAAAATACTCATAACCATCCCAAAGACATATCGTTATCTTTGGCTGCTTTCAGTAATGCTGGTATTTGGTTAGACTCTTTCTCTCAGATTGTTCTGTCTGAGTTATTTTCATTAGTTACTTCCTCCAAACTATCAACATGTCTATTAGACCCCATTCCTACCAGGCTGCTCAAGGAAGCCCTACCATTAATTAATGCTTCGATCTTAAATATGATCAGTCTATCTTTATGAGTTGGCTATGTACCACAGGCTTTTAAGGTGGCAGTAATTAAACCATTACTTAAAAAGCCATCACTTGACCCAGCTATCTTAGCTAATTATAGGCCAATCTCCAACCTTCCTTTTCTCTCAAAAATTCTTGAAAGGGTAGTTGTAAAACAGCTAACTGATCATCTGCAGAGGAATGGTCTATTTGAAGAGTTTCAGTTAGGTTTCAGAATTCATCATAGTACAGAAACAGCATTAGTGAAGGTTACAAATGATCTTATGGCCTCAGACAGTGGACTCATCTCTGTGCTTGTTCTGTTAGACCTCAGTGCTCCTTTTGATACTGTTGACCATAAAATTTTATTACAGAGATTAGAGCATGCCATAGGTATTAAAGGCACTGCGCTGCGGTGGTTTGAATCATATTTATCTACACTCAACAAAAATATAAACGCAACACTTTTGGTTTTACTCCCATTTTGTATGAGATGAACTCAAAGATCTAAAACTTTTTCCACATACACAATGTCACCATTTCCCTCAAATATTGTTCACAAACCAGTCTAAATCTGTGATAGTGAGCACTTCTCATTTGCTGAGATAATCCATCCCACCTCACAGGTGTGCTATATCAAGATGCTGATTAGACACCATGATTAGTGCACAGGTGTGCCTTAGACTGCCCACAATAAAAGGCCACTCTGAAAGGTGCAGTTTTGTTTTATTGGGGGGGGGGATACCAGTCAGTATCTGGTGTGACCATTTGCCTCATGCAGTGCAACACATCTGCTTCGCATAGAGTTGATCAGGATGTCAATTGTGGCCTGTGGAATGTTGGTCCACTCCTCTTCAATGGCTGTGCGAAGTTGCTGGATATTGGCAGGAACTGGTACACGCTGTCGTATACGCCGGTCCAGAGCATCCAAAACATGCTCAATGGGTGACATGTCCGGTGAGTATGCCGGCCATGCAAGAACTGGGACATTTTCAGCTTCCAAGAATTGTGTACAGATCCTTGCAACATGGGGCCGTGCATTATCCTGCTGCAACATGAGGTGATGTTCTTGGATGTATGGCACAACAATGGGCCTCAGGATCTCCTCACGGTATCTCTGTGCATTCAAAATGCCATCAATAAAATGCACCTGTGTTCTTGGTCCATAACAGACGCCTGCCCATACCATAACCCCACCGCCACCATGGGCCACTCGATCCACAACATTGACATCAGAAAACCGCTCACCCACACGACGCCACACACGCTGTTTGCCATCTGCCCTGGACAGTGTGAACCAGGATTCATCCTTGAAGAGAACCCCTCTCCAACGTGCCAAACGCCAGCAAATGTGAGCATTTGCCCACTCAAGTCAGTTACGATGATGAACTGGAGTCAGGTCGAGACCCCGATGAGGACGACGAGCATGCAGATGAGCTTCCCTGAGACGGTTTCTGACAGTTTGTGCAGAAATTCTTTGGTTATGCAAACTGATTGTTTCAGCAGCTGTCCGAGTGGCTGGTCACAGATGATCTTGGAGGTGAACATGCTGGATGTGGAGGTCCTGGGCTGGTGTGGTTACACGTGGTGTGCGGTTGTGAGGCTGGTTGGATGTACTGCCAAATTCTCTGAAACGCCTTTGGAGACGGCTTATGGTAGAGAAATGAACATTCAGTACACGAGCAACAGCTCTGGTTGACATTCCTGCTGTCAGCATGCCAATTGCACGTTCCCTCAAATCTTGCGACATCTGTGGCATTGTGCTGTGTGATAAAACTGCACCTTTCAGAGTGGCCTTTTATTGTGGGCAGTCTAAGGCACACCTGTGCACTAATCATGGTGTCTAATCAGCATGTTGATATGGCACACCTGTGAGGTGGGATGGATTATCTCAGCAAAGGAGAAGTGCTCACTATCACAGATTTAGACTGGTTTGTGAACAATATTTGAAGGAAATGATGATATTGTGTATGTGGAAAAAGTTTTAGATCTTTGAGTTCATCTCATACAAAATGGGAGCAAAACCAAAAGTGTTGAGTTTATATTTTTGTTGAGTATAATAGATTACAGTTTGTTCATGTAAATGGGGAGTCTTCTGCAGGAAAAACTGCAGGATTGTCTTACAGACATAAAGACATGTATGACCTCTAATTTCCTGCTTTTAAACTCAGATAAAACTGAATTTATTGTACTTGGCCCCACAAATCTTAGAAACATGGTGTCTAACCAGATCCTTACTCTGGATGGTATTACCCTGACCTCCAGTAATACTGTGAGAAATCTTGGAGTCATTTTTGATCAGGATATATCCTTCAATGCGCATATTAAGCAAATATGTAGGACTGCTTTTTTTGCATTTGCGCAATATCTCTAAAATTAGAAAGGTCTTGTCTCTCTTAGTGATGCTGAAAAACTAATTCATGCATTTATTTCCTCTAGGCTGGACTATTGTAATTCATTATTATCAGGTTGTCCTAAAAGTTCCCTGAAAAGCCTTCAGTTAATTCAAAATGCTGCAGCTAGAGTACTAACAGGGACTAGAAGGAGAGAGCATATCTCACCCATATTGGCCTCTCTTCATTGGCTTCCTGTTAATTCTAGAATAGAATTTAAATTTTTTCTTCTTACTTATAAGGATTTGAATAATCAGGTCCCATCTTAACTTGGGGACCTCATAGTACCATATCACCCCAACAGAGCGCTTCGCTCTCAGACTGCAGGCTTACTTGTAGTTCCTAGGGTTTGTAAGAGTAGAATGGGAGGCAGAGCCTTCAGCTTTCAGGCTCCTCTCCTGTGGAACCAGCTCCCAATTCAGATCAGGGAGACAGACACCCTCTCTACTTTAAGATTAGGCTTAAAACTTTCCTTTTGCTAAAGCTTATAGTTAGGGCTGGATCAGGTAACCCTGACCATCCCTTAGTTATGCTGCTATAGACGTAGACTGCTGGGGGGTTCCCATGATGCACTGTTTCTTTCTCTTTTTGCTCTGTATGCACCACTCTGCATTTAATCATTAGTGATTGATCTCTGCTCCCCTCCACAGCATATCTTTTTCCTGGTTCTCTCCCTCAGCCCCAACCAGTCCCAGCAGAAGACTGCCCCTCCCTGAGCCTGGTTCTGCTGGAGGTTTCTTCCTGTTAAAAGGGAGTTTTTCCTTCCCACTGTCGCCAAGTGCTTGCTCACAGGGGGTCGTTTTGACCATTGGGGTTTTTCTGTAATTGTTGTATGGCTTTTGCCTTACAATATAAAGCACCTTGGGGCAACTGTTTGTTGTGATTTGGCGCTATATAAATAAAATTGATTTGATTTGATTCTGAAACAAGTAGATAGATGTATTTTATAACTTAAAAACTGGACCGATGCTAACGTGTTAGCATGTCAGTGGCGTTTTCAATGTTAAAGTTAGCATTAGCTGTTCAGATCTCACCACGTTTGTGTGCATTTGTTTTCTGTATGGTAATTAATGCCTCAGCGTTTGTTGTCGTAAAGAGTAAAATGTATTACAAATTGTATTTTTTTTTCTTTATATATTAATAATAATAGCAACAACAATAATAGTATAATAGTAATTAATAATGCTACAATACTATTTTAGAGAGAGACAAAAAGAACCTGATAAAAACACAACAGAAAATATAAAACCAACTAACAATGAACATAAATAAATGAATATAGAAATAAGTGTTTCCTGTGAACACCTAGTGACTCTTACACCTCAATTTCATCTGTCTTTTTTTTTTTTTTTTTTTTTTGGGACTCCTGTCTTGTTGGGAGAAAGAAACGAGAATTGTCCTCCGTTCTGTTCACACAGCTTCAAACACTGCAAAGCTCTTTGCTGAGTCAAGTTAGAACGATAGAGTCCTGTCGGAATGAATAACTTCAGAGTGAAACGCTGTTTAAATCGTATGACACCTGTTTCCAAACGTTGTAATACAAATAAACTGCAATCGATCAAAACATTTTTTTTTCCCCTCCCAAAATGAGATGGCTGAGCTTAGCTCAGAGGTACGGAGTGACATTCATGCCAAAAATGTCTGAAAAGAAATGCTTTTGACAAAACTACAGATTTTGTTTATTTTTATTTATGTCCAGAGTTTAAGGATCCAGTGACCAATTTCATATTTATTTACTTTAAGACTCAATAAAATGTTGTTAACATAGAAAACCTGTAAAGCCTACTTTTAGTACACAGAAAATTCACAGGAGGTATCGATAAGGGATTCGATAATCAGAATCGATTATGGCATCAATATTGATAAAATCTTATCAATACCCATCCCTATCCGTTACTAATGATATGAATTTAAAGGGAGAGGAAGCATAGTTCCAGACTACACCGGCATGCTAGCCATACTAGCCCTGGGCTCTGGTGGGCAGTCAGGGACGCCGCTGCCACCTTTCTTGGCATTCATGCCTGACTTTTGCACTGGCTGCGTGGTGTGTTACCTCAGCGTCAGCACTGCAGGGGACGCAGGAAGAGAGGAGGAGTCCATGCTCGGCTCAGAGTGTTCCTGGCTTCTTCCTGCCAACCCACTCCTGGCATTTATTGGCTGGATTATTCACAACGTGTGACTGCTACGACGTGTGGCGTTCCCTGGCATTTAGCTATCGGTGGCTGAAAATGCACAAGAATGCATCTGACATTTCAAACCCCCCCCCCCCCCCCCCCCCCCCCCCCCCCCCCCACCACACACACACACACAAAGGGCTTCAGGCCTTCGGCCCTTGCCAAAAAAATTTCAGAGTTTTTTCCATAGCCCACTTTCATCACTGTCTAAGGATTTTATATGTCTAAGTCTACGAGTCACTGAGCTTTCTCTTATCGTGGCCCTGTTCTGTGGATTGATCTTCCTGCACCAATAAAACAGTCAGATTCTGTGGAGACTTTCAAGTCCAGACTGAACACGTGTTTATTTTCCCTTTCCTGTGGCTAGAATACTGACATAGTATGTTAATTTGCTTTTTACTCTTTAAAATTAATTTCATTAGTAAACAGAGCTTTGTCTAAAGTCTGTTCTGGTTCTAGGTATCTGAAGTCTGGGTCTATTCGTGAATCTTAAGGCTAGTGGCCGGTGATAACCTTAGTATTTCTTCTGCTTTCCTGTGGCTTAATGCTGACAAATTATTTTTCCTCTCTGTCTGAGATGTGGCTGGATCTATGTGCTTGATTGGATGATATCTGTGGTGGCAGCAGGATGGACTCTGCTGTAGCAACAGATCCAACGAGTGGCTTGAACACTCCCTCCCCTCCTGACGGTGGACTGGATGCCTGAATGGACTCTCGTCAACTGTTGTGTTCTGTATTGTAAACGTTTTTGGTAGAATGGCCTGGGCAGTGGGTCGCCCCTTTGAGTCTGGTCTGCTTGAGGTTTCTTCATCAATATCATTGGGGGGAGTTTTTCCTTACCACTGTCACCTGTGTGCTTGCTCTAGGGGTGGTGGGATTGGACCTTGCTTTTGTGAAGCGCCTTGAGGCAGTTTTGTTGTGATTTGGCGCTATATAAACAAAATAAATTGAACTGAAATTACTAGCGGTTATCGGCATGTACAGCTGAGTGTCATCAGTGTAGCAGTGAAAAGTAATTCCATAATATCGCAGTATATGTCCAAGTGTGCTATATAAAGCAAGAAAAGTAGGGGGCCTAAGACGGAGCCCCGTATTTCATCAGAACAAGGTTTGAGGTGACATTATTGTGCAGGACACAGTGAGAGCGATTGATTAGGTGATGTCAACCATGCAAGGACATTACCAGTAATCCCAAAGTGATTCTCAAACCTATCAAGTAGAATACAATGATCCGCTATATCACACACAGTGCTAAGATCTAACGATGACAGAACCAGGGTGGTGCTCGAATGCATAGCAAGCAGGAGATCATTCATCATTTTCGTGAGAGCCGTCTCTGTGGAATGATATGTTCTAAATACTGCAGTCTCTCAAAGAGGTTATTCTCAGTAAGGTGGTCCACAAGCTACTGTGACACCACTTTTTCAAGAATTTCAGAACAAATTGATAGGCTTGATATTGGTCTATAATTTTTCAGGAGACCAAGGTCAAGGTTTGATTTCTTAAAAATTGGTTTAATTACTGCAGATTTAAAGCATTTAGGAACAGATCCTGAGGTTAATGACAGAGTAATAATTTCCAATACAGTGGGCCACAGGTCTTTAAACAGTTTAGTTGGTATCGGGTCAAAAAGACATGTTGTGCATTTAGAAGAAATTACAAGTTTCATCAGTGCACCCAGTGAGATGGCATCAAATGTGGGAAGTGTGGTATGAGCTGCTTGGTCTACTGCCACTGTGACCCTCCACTGAACCCAGATAAGTAGCAGAAAATGAATGAATGAAGATATATCTATGTACATGTACGTTGTTTGAATTCTTTGTTGAATTATTTGCTAAAATCCTGACATAGGTTTCTGGAGGGTCGGCTGTCAGACTTTGTAGGCTTTATTTGTAGCAGCAGAAACGTCATTGATATGCTAAACGTGCTAACTGTACACGTGCATTTTCAAGCAAACATTGCTGGCATGCTAATTAACATAATAAATGGAATAAACTGTTGTCTGATTTGGCTCTTCAGATACTTTTAAAAACAAACTTTAAGCAGGTCCACACTAAAACTAGTTAATCTGGGGATAATCTGTTTTAACAGTCAACAAGTAGACTCACCTGTAAGGTGGATGAGCCCAGAAATCCAGATCTATAAAACACTTTATTTGGTGATGTTCTTGAATAATGTTAATTTTGTTTGTTTGTATTCCTCATGAACTGAAGCTGCAGCTCTGGTGTGTGGAAATGTTGAAAACCCAATCGACTGGCAGCTCTTCCATTGTTTTGACGTCTGTCTGTATTATTGGTCATCTGAACATGTTGAAGATCAAAAGCTTCATTTATTTTTTTTTTTCTTATTTGTCACAGGTGATTGCCTTTTCTCCAACAGCCATTGCCGCTTTCATCGCCATGGTGGGAATCCTGTCCATCGTCGCTCAGGTACGCGAGCGCTCAGCAGAGCTGGTCCGTGTCTTGATAACGGCTCAAGCAGGCAGCAGGACTGTAATAAATAAAATGTCTGTCACCTCTCTGTCAGACACTGTTCCTCAGCGTGTTGATGCAGACCATCGGCAACAAGAACACAGTTCTTCTGGGTCTGGGGTTTCAGCTCCTCCAATTGACCTGGTACGGCTTTGGATCGGAACCTTGGTGAGTCCACAGATGCTCTTTCAACCACAGATTAATCTCTATTTGTAAGTACCAGGGCTGTGAAAACTCCATGAAATTCTGCAGATTTCATCATTGGAGGGGGGGTGTTAGTGTTTTACTCTGTAATTGTGATCGTCACTGACTTTTTAAAATGTCTATTGCAAAGTGTTCTTTTTTACTCATTGTGCAAGTTTTATAAGTCTGCGGTGGTCCGCGGACACTGATCTGTGCGTTACAGATACAAATCAGTGTCCTCGGAGCAGCGGAGTCTCGAGGAGAAAAATCCCTCTCAAAGCCTGGGTGTTACGACAGTTGTCGTAAAGCGGGACTGGTTGGTTGCTGCGGTGACGCTGTGTGTCTCCTGCGCTAAGCTTAAACTAAACATAGCATGTGGACATCGCAAACCTTTAGAGCTTTAAAGTTTTTAAAAGAACAATTGTGCAGCATGTCTGTGTCATGGACTGACGTCGGACAGAGAGAAGATGGCGAGAAAGACTGAGAAAGTCTGATAAGGTTCATGAACACACCTGAAAGGTAAAAGAAACGGGAACTGTGCTGTCAGGAAACATGGTAAGAATTTTTCTCTCTGGAAAATAAACATTGTGCTGTTCAAGCAGGATTTTAGACAAGATTATGTGACCTTTTTTATTATTAAACTAGACTTTCTTTCATTGGAAAAAAGACTGGCTTTGAATGGTTTGACATGAATTTACACAAGAATGTAAATGAATTTTTATTAATGTAGACTTTTTTCATGGGAAAGACACTGTGGATTTACAGGAATTTACACAAGAATAAGTGGCTTTTTTACTGTAAGGTATGTTATTGATATTTTACCCTGATTTTCAAAATATTCTACAAGCTTTAGCTGCGGTTTTTGAAATGCTGTAACAGTCTTTTCAGTCTTCGTGAATTTCATGTAGTTTAATTGATCTGAGTTAATGCATAATTTGGTTTACAATTAAAAGGAAAGTCATTCCAGGTCCTACTTCCACGTCATATTCTGTTATTTCATCATTGACTGTTCAAATCAAAGATTGAATACAGGGTCATTTAAATATGCACTAATTTTGAGATTTTTTTGTTGTTGTTGTTGTTGTTGTTCCAGGAGATGGTGAAAATGTATCATTAAATAAAAAATTTATTTGGTTTCTGGGATCCCACGGGGTCCGAGACCCTGGCTCCTGGGGGCCTATGCCCCCCCAGACCCCCTACAGATTTTCCTTGGATTTCACAATTTTCATTTCACAGCCCTGAAGTACAAAAATTCTGCACACATCGTTGTGCTGTGCTTGTTCTAGGGGTTGGTAAGGTTAGACCTTTCTTGTGAAGCACTTTGAGGCAACTTTGTTGTGATTTTGGTGCTATTCAAATTAATTAAATTGAAATTAAATCCTTTTATATTTTTGTGATTTTGTGTTGCTATTGCACAAAAGACAAATGTGTAAAATTGTTCAACAAAAAGGTCTGATGTTAGTTTAAAGATAACACCTGTATTTCTAGTCTTAATTTAGTCCAAGAAGTCTCTGTCTGAATAATTCTAAATTTGAGCTTTTTGTCTTTTGTTCATACTTATTTTTCCATCTATTCAAATTTTGTTGTAATTTTTAAATTGTTTAATCTGGTTGTCTCCTACTTAATGTTGTAATTGTGACATAAATTAGAGGTTTGCCCACAGATCCGAACTGTAAAGTGTTTCGTGCTCCTGAAACGTGGCTCTGTTTGTTGGCAGGATGATGTGGGCAGCAGGAATTGTAGCAGCCATGTCATCCATCACCTTCCCAGCAGTCTCTGCGCTCGTGTCGCACAGTGCTTCACCGGACCAGCAAGGTCTGCACACATCTGTTGTTTGTTTGCCTGAGAGCCGGAGTGCTTCAGGTTTCAATCTGGCTGTCATAAGACCTGCTGAAATGATTGATCTGTTCTTTTGTTGCTGACCAGCTGGATGGGTTTATTTTTGGGGGGTGATGAGTCCATGAACGCAGGCATGAACATTATGCTTCTTTGCAGCCTGTGTTGATTTTCCGAAAGCCTTTGGGAAAATCAGTTGCTGAGACTGCTGTCTGAGACATCCTGAGAATTCGTGGGGTCAACTAAAGGATTGTGGACTTCATATCCAGCCAGAGACAGACACTGTATGGAGCAGCAACTGTTGTTCCTCAGGGATGTGTTCAGTGCTTGAATATACTAGGTGCATTTATCAATGAGGGGAGTTTTCACGATGCTGAGATCTTTGCAGAATCAGTGGATACTCTGATTGCAGCACCTGAGAAGCTTAGTGAGGAATCAGTGTGTCTGGGTTTGTGATGGTCCTGGATCCAAACTAACAGCTTGCTGTCCCGGTTTTCAGTGACTTCCTGGACTCATCCATCAGAAGTCTGTCTGTATGTGGTGAAAGTGTTGAACTTGCAGAGACTTTCACTGATTTCAGCGGTGACCTTCATGGCTCTGGGTCTTCAGCCTTTGAGATCCAGAGATGTCTGGAAAGATCTTATGGAGCCATGAGGTCAAAGGTCAGAAGTGTTTGGTGATATCTTTGCAGGAGAAAGAAGGTCCAAGTCTTTTGGCTCTTGGTGCTTACTGTCTCTAATCAAATCAATTTTATTTATATAGCACCAAATCACAACAAACAGTTGCCCCAAGGCGCTTTATATTGTAAGGCAAAAGCCATACAATAATTACAGAAAAACTCCAACAGTCAAAACAACCCCCTGTGAGCAAGCACTTGGCGACAGTGGGAAGGAAAAACTCCCTTTTAGCAGGAAGAAACCTCCAGCAGAACCAGGCTCAGGGAGGGGCAGTCTTCTGCTGGGACTGGTTGGGGCTGAGGGGAGTGAATCAGGAAAAAGACATGCTGTGGAAGAGAGCAGAGATCAATTACTAATGATTAAATGCAGAGTGGTGCATACAGAGCAAAAAGAGAAACACTCAGTGCATCAAGGGAACCCCCCAGCAGTCTACGTCTATAGCAGCATAACTAAGGGATGGTTCAGGGTCACCTGATCCAGCCCTAACTATAAGCTTTAGCAAAAAGGAAAGTTTTAAGCCTAATCTTAAAAGTAGAGAGGTTGTCTGTCTCCCTGATCTGAATTGGGAGCTGGTTCCACAGGAGAGGAGCTTGAAAGCTGAAGGCTCTGCCTCCCATTCTACTCTTAAAAACCCTAGGAACTACAAGTAAGCCTGCAGTCTGAGAGCGAAGCGCTCTATTGGGGTGATATGGTACTATGAGGTCCCTAAGATAAGATGGGACCTGATTATTCAAAACCTTATAAGTAAGAAGAAGAATTTTATATTCTATTCTAGAATTAACAGGAAGCCAATGAAGAGAGGCCAATATGGGTGAGATATGCTCTCTCCTTCTAGTCCCTGTCAGCACTCTAGCTGCAGCATTTTGAATTAACTGAAGGCTTTTCAGGGAACTTTTAGGACAACCTGATAATAATGAATTACAATAGTCCAGCCTAGAGGAAATAAATGCATGAATTAGCTTTTCAGCATCACTCTGAGACAAGACCTTTCTAATTTTAGAGATATTGCGTAAATGCAAAAAAAAGCAGTCCTACATATTTGTTTAATATGCGCATTGAAGGACATATCCTGATCAAAAATGACTCCAAGATTTCTCACAGTATTACTAGAGGTCAGGGTAATGCCATCCAGAGTAAGGATCTGGTTAGACACCATGTTTCTAAGATTTGTGGGGCCAAGTACAATAACTTCAGTTTTATCTGAATTTAAAAGCAGGAAATTAGAGGTCATCCATGTCTTTATGTCTGAAAGACATTCCTGCAGTTTAACTAATTGGTGTGTGTCCTCTAGCTTCATGGATAGATAAAGCTGGGTATCATCTGCGTAACAATGAAAATTTAAGCAATGCTTTCTAATAATACTGCCTAAGGAAAGCATGTATAAAGTGAATAAAATTGGACCTAGCACAGAACCTTGTGGAACTCCATAATTAACCTTAGTCTGTGAAGAAAATTCCCCATTTACATGAACAAATTGTAATCTATTAGATAAATATGATTCAAACCACCGCAGCGCAGTGCCTTTAATACCTATGGCATGCTCTAATCTCTGTAATAAAATTTGATTGTCAACAGTATCAAAAGCAGCACTGAGATCTAACAGGACGAGCACAGAGATGAGTCCACTGTCTGAGGCCATGAGAAGATTATTTGTAACCTTCACTAATGCTGTTTCTGTACTTAATCAGTGACCAAAGGTGACAGCTGGGTGTCTTTGCAGGATCCTTGGCTCTGGCTGGAATGACTTTGTCAAACGATCAGTTACTTAGTGAGACTCTGATGAGGCGGATCACTGACACTGTGAGGAAACATCAGCTAACACATTTTGGCTATGTGGTTTGTTTCTCTGTGCATGATCCAGCACACAGGTATATCAGTGTTTAGCAGGTCATGGGCATGCCCGTGTCTCAGCTGGCTGCAGCAGATAGATGGTTACCTTGTGGGTTTGGGGAAGGACTGGTTGTCTGTTTGGGTGGTTGCCATCTAGGACCCAAGTTGGTTCTGGCTTGTGGGCTTCAACCCTCTCAGCCAACACACTGAGCTTTGATTCAAGTTGTCTGTTTGTGGTGGGACAAGGCCATTGATGTCTCATGACAGACAGTAAACCAGATTTTGTCTAGACTTGTATAAAGAAGCAGACCTGTTACAGTGAGCGCTCAGAGGACTGAAAACATGCAGAAAAGTTGATCATTCTGTTCTGTGTGTCCTTGGCAGCAGTGTGAAGTCTCTGTGTTTGCAGGTGTGGTCCAGGGAATGATCACAGGTATTAGAGGTCTGTGTAACGGTTTGGGTCCTGCTCTCTACGGCTTCATCTTCTTCCTGTTTAACGTTGAGTTGAACAACATCGGGACTGGGACTGGGAGACAGAACACGCAAACGCACGCAGAGGTACACAGTAGAAATTAATGAATTATTTCAAAGCTGCTTGTCAGGATAATGGCATCCTTCTGTATCCCCTTCCGGCAGACTTGCATATCTTAAAAGTAAAAAAATTGTAAAACTCTCAAATTATAATTTTTATTAACTAATCCTGGGAGGCCAAAGGTCTGCATGCCAAAACATCATGCATTTCTGACATTTAGAAATGCTTTTTTTGGGGTGGGGGAGTGCTGAATTTTAGGTTTGAAGTAGGAAATGTACCAGAAGTCCTGAAATGCTCACATCGCCTGCTAGATGGTGACAAAAGCTGCTCAAATTTTTGACTGTTGGTTCATTTAAGAAGTTAATGGGCAGCTTACTTGTTATTACTACTTGGCAGTGATCGCTCTGTTTGTCCTAGTTTTGATTGACCTATACCGTCGGCCGGAGGGTAGTAGGTCAAACAGGTGGTTGCTGGGGTGGGGATGTGTCTTTGCTGATGCTGGCAGCTCTGCTCTCGTAGTGAGAGCTGGCAGTGTCCTCCAGGCTGGGCAGAGAGCAGCCAGTGATCCCCTGGGCCGTTTTTATCACCCTCTGCAGCGCTCTCCTATCTGCTGCTGAGCACCCCCCGTACCATGCTGTGATGCAGTACGTCAGGATGCTCTCGATGGTGGCTCTGTAGAACAACACCAGCAGCTTCTCCTCCAGATTGTTTCTCCTGAGCACCCTCAGGAAGTGGAGTCGCTGCTGGGCTTTCTTCACCACCGCTGTGGTGTTGGCAGTCCAGGAGAGGCTGTCAGAGGGCTGCACTCCCAGGAACCTGATGGAGCTGACCCTTTCCACACAGTCCCCTTGGATGTAGAACTTCCTGAAGTCCAGGATTATTTCTTTTGTTTTTGTGGTGTTCAGCGGCAGGTTGTTAGCTGAACACCACGCTGTCAGTCGACTGACCTCGTCTCTGTAGTCGGTCTCATCCATCACTGTGGTGTCATCCGCAAACTTTATGATGGTGGAATGTGGAGGATGGAGGTGGAGTCATTATTTGAAACAGATACTCAGTTTTTTGTTGTCTCATTTTTACTGACTGCACTCACCAGCATCAAATATCCCTTCAGGAAAACAGTCCACAGAAATGTTCTCGGGTTACCTTGAGCTCGCGTGTGATCTCATGCTGTGGAAAAGCTGTTTTCTATGGTTTGAAGCATGGAGGCATGTCAACACTTGTTTATGCATCTTTTTATCACCTGTTTTGTCACACACACACACACAACTCGCTGTGACGACGGCACACTTCCACTCAGTTCATTTATGACTGCACTCACAGCTTTAATTAGATTTTAACAAGTCACAAGGCTGTTTAACTTTTGTTTTAAGGCAGATACATGTTTGGTTTTTTAATACACTTAAATGTTTACATTGTTGTTTTTAATTAAATAAAGTATTCTAAAGTTCAAATACTAAACCTGCTGGTTGCTTCAGGTGTCATACGAACAGCTTTATCAAATTATATATTGTGATTGATCTGGAGGAAATAAATATTGATTTATAATTCTTTTGCCATGATGCCCATGAGAACGCTGACGTGTGTGTGTGTGAGAGAGAGAGAGAGAGAGAGAGAGATTTCAGGACTCTTTGATGACTTTTGTTAATCTTCTGCCTCTTTTCCTTTTTCCTCGGTTCTTCTGTCTGTGTCTGTAGAAGCTGTTGATTCCCGGCCCGCCCTTCCTCTTTGGAGCGTGCACGGTCTTATTTGCCCTCCTTGTCGCCATCTTCATCCCTGACCGCCACAGATTGGACGAAAGTTGTAAGTCCAGCAGCACTTCTGCTGCACACGCGTTGAATGCCAACTCTCAGGCCACGCCCACCAGTGACACTGAGGACATCGAACCACTTCTTCAGGACAGCACCATGTAACTTGACCAATCACTGCTGGCCCGAGTCCCTCTCTGGTAGCCCCTCCTCCTTCAGATTGCGAGCGTTTTTCAGCATTTATCTTTTTACCTCTGTAGGACCAGATTGTTCCCATAAAAGCTCCAGGTAGCACTGGGCGGCAATCACACTGAGAGGCTTCACATTGCAGTTACCCTTTTTTTATTTGTCCCCTTTGACAAACCTTCAGAGGTTTGTCTTTTAGCCTGGAGAAGCTGTTTTACCGGGTCAGGTCTGGGTCCAGTCCACCACCCCTCCCATTGCTGGGGTTCTCAACACTGAGGCTCCCACATGCTGGATCATGCACAGGGAACCACACAAGGGGGCTATAGGTCACTCACGCTTCAAGTGACCGAATCATTCCAGCGGTACCCAAGGATCCTCTGAACAGACCTGGTACCAAAGACATCCAGTTGTCTACTTAGGACACTGGTTAGCGTCCAAGTCTCACAGCCATGGAGTAAGACAGAAAGCACCAGGACCTTAAAGACTTGGACCTTCATTCTCCTACATTGCCAAACACATGAGTGCATCAGGTCTTCCCAGATCTCTGGATCTCAAAGGCTGAGGACCCAGAGATATGACTGTCACTGCTGAGATCAATAAATGGCTCCATGATTTCAACACTTTCACCATATACAGATGCACTTAGTCAGGGTCTTGGTGATAGTCACAAACCCAGATACTCTCATTCCTCAATCAGGTTCCATCCTGGTATCCATTGATTCCACAAAGGTCACAGCATGGTCCACAATCACCCAGTCCATGTAAGCATGGAACAGAGTAGGACCCAGGACACAACCCTGATGAACACCAGAATTCACTGGGAAAAGGCCAGACTCTGCCCCCACTGCACACAGCACTCAAAGTACCCATGTGCAGGCTGGATATGATGTCCAGGAACTCATCAGTGGCCCTGTTATTCTGAGGATGTCCCAGAGAGTAGCCCTGTGATCTAATGACAAAAATCTGTGTAGTAAACTTTTTTTTTTTTTTTTGCTGATTTTACTCATGCTAACCTGGCTATATGTGCAGAAAGGTGCCTCACTGTGGCCACAGATGGCTCTGCGGGTGATGTTGAGTGTACTGTGCCTGGGTTTGGGACCACCTGCTGCTGCCATTTCCACCCCTCCTCAGGCATGTTCTGGGCCCGGGTTGGAATCCTCCCAGCTGAGTGTTCCGTGTCACCTGAAAGTAAACATCTCTGACACAACCAGGTGATGTGGGCGTGTCCTTGTCCTCATCCAGTGTCTGGTTTCAGGGATGAGGCACCAGTGTGCCGGATCATGTTCTGGAAAATGTCCACATGGACATTGTGTCTGAAATGCCAAATAATTATCAGAGTATTATTTTCTGCTCACGGGCTCGTTATGGAGCCACATGATGGACCGATGAGGTTTTAAAGTTTCCTTCTTCTGTCTCTGTGTGTGTGTGTGTGTGTGTGTGTGTGTGTGTGTGTGTGTGTGTGTGTGTGTGTGTGTGTGTGTGTGTGTGCGCGTGTGTGTGTGTGTTAAGTCACCGGTCTGATTGCCGCCTAAAGAGTTTAGAGGATTTTTTTCATTTTAGATACCTCATTTGCGTCTTGTCTCTGCTGCCTCACTGACTCCACCCGTCAGGTGTGAAGATCAAACTGAAGCTTCTGTGCTGGAGTCTTGGTGGGAAGAATTTGATGACTCGTTTTAAACCCACCAGGACCGCCAAGGGGCTGCACCACGTTTTGGGATTGCAGCATCATCCAGCGTTACTCTCCCTCAGCCTGCAGGTGGCAGTGTGGGCTGAAGGTGTGATACTCTAGCTTCAAGTGCACAACTGGTAAATATGACCACAAACACCCCCCTTTTTTTTTTTTTTTTTTGCGTGGTACGTATCTGTTACTGAGCTCCCTGTTCCATTGTTTTTAATACTTGAAGCATGTCGGCTGTGCTTGTTGGTAGTGTCACTGATTTTTTTGGGGGGGGGGGTAGAAAGGACTGAATCCAGTGAATGCTCCTCCCACCTGGCTGCCACACCCAGTAGGACCAATCAAGTGCTCTACGTTACAGAAGTCATCTAAAACTTGACCTCCAGTCCGAGTTGGGTTTCCAGATCGTAGATTTACTCTGTTTTAACAAACGTGAACACTAGTTACACAAAGCTTCTTCTTCTTCTTTTTCTTTTTTTTTTTTTTCACTACCTGGTTTGGTTCACTGCACGCGCTCACATTGTCTGTCACTGACCCTGCCCACTGACTCCGCCTCCTCATGTTCTAGTAATGTCAGATACATCCAGATCTTTTCTGGACACAGAATTGTAAAAGTTAAACGTTTCATTAAATGGAGTAACAAGCTGGAAGCTGATTAAATGGTATAGATTTTTAAAATGAACCAAATCAGTCAAACATACCAAAGTAGCGCTTCGGAATGCACCGTTTAATGCAAGAGTTAAAACATGTGCCCACGTCCCTACACTATCTGTTCATCATATCGCTAATTCCTCCACCTATGATGACCAGATTAGTGTTTTTAACAAACATCTGTGCAGAAAATGTGTTTTTTTTTTTTCCTGTGCTGTGATTGGACACCAAGCAAGACTGACCCACTGGTAACAACATCATGCTCGTCTGTCTGACAGTCTTGAGTCGTCATGCAGTGAAACATTTGTTCAGACTTTTGTAGTTTGAGTTTGAAATTTGTGCAACAGAGTGTTTTGTCTTTCAGAAAGAACCAAATGTCACATGTTTGTGTGTTTTGTTTTTGGGCTTCATGTAAACAACTTTTCCTGAAGTTCCAGCGTGCACGTAACTGGTGCTCATGCATGCTAAAAATAAAATGAATGATGCAGCGGGAAGTGCTTCTCAGGAGGAACATGATGATCGTAGGAAACATGCCTCCCTACAGCTTTTCTGCTACGTGTGATTTATTTTTAGTGTGTGAAACACCAGTTCTGTGCAGACATGTGCATAGCTGGTACTCATGGTGCTTGTGCGTGCTAAAAATAAATGATGCACAGCAGAAAACGCAAGGAGGGAAGCGCATCATAAGAGGGAAGCAATGACAGATTGTAGGAAAATCGTTTCCCTCTGTGTGCTGTCTGCTGTGCATCAGTGATTTTTAGCACGATGATGAGCAGTTATGTGCACATCTGCTTAGGTTTTTGTTTTTCAGATGTTTAATTGTATGTTATATGTGAGGTCAGAACATGCTACCTGTCTGTGTCCTTGGGCTTAATCTGCGTTGCCTCAAGCCGCCTGGCTGTTTGTTTAGGGAAGTGAATGTGAGGCATCTCTGTAAAGTGCTTTGAGCATCTGCTGGATGGAAAAGTGCGACAGAAATGCAAATCTCCTGATGAATCTGTTATTTGGTTACAGTTAACAATGTTGTGTATAAAACATCAGGAACAATGTCATTAACCATCAAAGAAGAAAAAAGCTTCTGTGAGTTCAAGCTGCCAGTTTGAAATGTCCAAAACCCAAAGATGTAAACAAGATGGAATGTGTGAGATAAAGGCCCTGGTCACATGTCATGATTTCTGTGTACATGTCCTGCCTTCATTCATACAGCTGTTTTTTTTTTTGTTTTCTCAAATGGAAAATCAGACATGATCAAACTGCTCCTGCCTCCACAACTCACAGGAAATTCCTCTTTTTTTTCTTATTTTTTAAATGACACATCCTCAACATTGTCTTTGTTTTTGCTTGTCCACTGTACTGTCTCTGATGGTCACATGTTTCCTTCAAGGACCATACGGGTTATTTTGATGCTTTAATATGTACAAGGATCAAACATGTTCAGTTACTGGAAACAGCACCAGGGCCCGGTTTTAGGAAGCGGTATTTATTTAAAGTTTCAGACTGATAAATCAGCAGGCTATGAGCTGTTTGAGGACAATCTGACTAAAAACGTCTGAGACTGAAGGTCTGGTCTGGGTACAAAATGCCTGAATGTTCTTGTCTGGTCACTCAGAAGCCCAGAAAGGCTTTATTTTTGTCGTGGTTTTGGTTTTTGCATTTGTGTGTACACCATGCATGTGAAACCTCTCTTCACCCATAGTCAGTGGAAACAATGAAGAAAAAAAAAAAAAGTGAAAATTCTACCAACACTCCAACAAAACAACAAACTATAGTTTAGTTCCATATTCTTGGACTGAGGGATTGTATTTCTTTTTTTTGTTATAAATAATTGGCTGATAGAGAACCAACCCACGGATTAAATGTCTTGAAACTTAAGTCTTGTCCCCCACCCCCTCCCCCCCAAAAAAGAGATGGGGTTAGATTGCCCAGTGAGTGAACAGTGAACATCTGGAGAGGGTTCTGGTGGTCTGGAATGCGCTTCTCTCGATGTAGGCATCCCCTCCTTTGTACGTTTCAAAGCACAACAGTCGCTGTCTTCTTGGCTTTACACCAGGATTAAGGAGATTAAGGCGGCTAACCATGGTGGACTAGAGTTAAATGTTTAGTCTGACCCTAGATCGTGTTAGTTTGAGCACTAAGTCTTAGTCTCTCTCTGTCCCTGAGTGCTGCTTTGTAAAACCGGGTCTTGGACGTCATCTTTCCTACGTGTTAACCTGCACTCGGCCCCGTAGTCGCATGTGTTCCGTTAACGTGCTTGCAGACAGACGCCAGATGGAGTTTGACTTGATGTGTGCAGGTGACGGCTGCTGGAAATCTACAAACATTTTCCTTACTGATCCAGCTTTTTCAGTATGACAGATTTTAATGTAAATATTTACTGAAAAACTCAACTTTATGGCTGCATCGCCCCCTACTGTGTACATGATGCATTACATTTGCTGATTGCTGCACTTTAATTTTGAAGAATTTGTGCCTCTAATTATTATTGATGTTTTTATATAGGAACCAGACAGATGCTGAGACATCTTTGTCATGCTTTTGCAGTTGCTTTCTTTTATCTTACAATAGTGTAATTTTATAATGTCTGTGATAATAATTATAATAAAGAGAAATATGCGTAATTGTTTTTAGTGTGTTTACTCTAATTTTTTTGGATGTTGTCGCTTTTTAACACATTTTATGTTACAGCCTTATTCCAAAATGGAATAAATTCAGTTTTTCCCTCAAAATTGTACTCACAACACCCCATAATGACAACATGAAAAATGGTTTTTGTTGTTTTTGGTTTGTTTTTTGAAATTTTGTTATGTATTAAAAATAAAAACTAAAATCACATGTACACAAGTATTCACGGCCTTTGCTCAATACTTTGTTAATGCACCTTTGGCAGCAATTACAGACTCGTCTTCTTCGTTGCCACAAGCTTGGTGCACCTATCTTAGGGCAGTTTGGTCCATTCCTCTTTGCAGCACCTCTCAAGCTCCATCAGGTTGGATGGGGAGCGTCGGTGCACAGACATTTTCAGATCTCTCCAGAGATGTTCAGTCGGATTGAGGTCTGGGCTCTGGCTGGGCCACTCAAGGACTTTCACAGAGTTGTCCTGAAGCCACTCCTTTGATATCTTGGCTGTGTGTTTAGGGTCATTGTCCTGCTGAAAGATGAACCGTCGCCCCAGTCTGAGGTCAAGAGCACTCTGGAGCAGGTTTTCATCCAGGATGTCTGTACTTGGCTGCATTAATCTTTCCCTCAATCCTGGTTAGTCTCCCAGTTCCTGCTACTGAAAAACATCCCCACAGCATGATGCTGCCACCACCATGCTTCTCTGTAGGGATGGTGTCTGGTTTCCTCCAAACATGATGCCAAAGAGTTCAATCTTTGTCTCATCAGACCAGAATTTTGTTTCTCCTGGTCTGCGAGTCCTTCAGGTGCCTTTTGTCAAACTCCAGGTGGGCTGCCATGTGCCTTTTACTAAGGAGTGGCTTCTGTCTGGACACTCTACCACACAGGCCTGATTGGTGGATTGCTGCAGAGATGGTTGTCCTTCTGGAAGGTTCTCCTCTCTCCACAGAGGAATGCTGGAGCTCTGACAGAGTGACCATCGGGTTCTTGGTCACCTCCCTGACTAAGGTCCTTCTCCCCTGATCGCTCAGTTTAGATGGGCAGCCAGCTCTAGGGAGAGTCCTGGTGGATCTGAACTTCTTCCATTTACAGATGATGGAGGCCACTGTGCTCAGTGGGACCTTCAAAGCAGCAGAAATGTTTCTGTACCCTTCCACAGATTTGTGCCTCCAGACAATCCTGTCTCTGAGGTCTATAGACAGTTCCTTTGACTTCATGCTTGGTTTGTGTTCTGTCAACTATAGGACCTTATATGTAGACAGGTGTGTGTCTTTACAAATCATGTCCAATCAACTGAATTTACCCCAGGTGGACTCCAGTTAAGCTGTAGAAACATCTCAAGGATGATCAGTGGAAACAGGAGGCACCTGAGCTTCATGGCAAATACTTATGTAGATGTGATCTTAGGTTTTTGTTATATATATGTGTGTGTGTGTGTATATATATATATATATATATATATATATAGCAAAAATCTAAAAAAGATAGACTTTTCACATTGTCATTATGGGGTATTGTGTGAAGAAGTTTGAGGAAAAAAATGAATTTCATCCATTTTGTAATAAGACACATAAAATGTGGGAAAAGTGCAGTGCTGTGAATACTATCTGGATGCACTGTAAATTGGTCTGTTCTATCATGTTGGAAAAAACACCACACTATTATTGAATTTCAAATGCAGCAGCTGTAAGGAATCCTGAGTAATTTAGAAAGGCCTTGAAAGCAAAACATGTTGAAAGAAACATGTTTTAAATCAAGTAAAAGCACTTTATTAAAATAAAAAAAAAAGAAAAGAAACAAGAATACACAGTATTCTCAACACAGGAACAAAGTTACACAATCTGTACAAATGTCCAGTTTTGAGTGCTTTTGTGTCTACCTGTCTGCTATGAATACTGTAGTATTTTTGTTTTTGTCTTATTATGTCCTGTGGCTGAATTTTTGGTCACAATCACACTTTCAAACACAAAGTTAATCACAAATGCCTCTAAATATTTTTTACAAAGTAAAACTGCACTGACCACGAATCAAACCATACGACGTTTTCCTTTGAGGAAAAAAAAGACATCCTGTTCAACAATCTCATCATTGTGCAATAATAGTTTTAAAATATAAGTTTAACAGTGATTGTTGGCTATTAATAATATTTAAATGAGCTAAACAGATGTTAGCTGGATCATGTTTAAAAATGCACTTTGACATATTTGACACCTGAGAAACTTAAAAGATTTTATTACATGCAGAGCAAAAGGAAAATGGGGAAATAGTTTTTAATGGGTCATTTTAGCAAATGGATCTCCAACTGTTATAGTCCAGCTATTTCCTCTAGGATGGACTATTGTAATTCATCAGGTTGTCCTAAAAGTTCCCTGAAAAGCCTTCAGTTAATTCAAAATGCTGCAGCTAGAGTACTGACGGGGACTAGAAGGAGAGAGCATATCTCACCCATATTGGCCTCTCTTCATTGGCTTCCTGTTAATTCTAGAATAGAATTTAAAATTCTTCTTCTTACTTATAAGGTTTTGAATAATCAGGTCCCATCTTATCTTAGGGACCTCATAGTACCATATCACCCCAATAGAGCGCTTCGCTCTCAGACTGCAGGCTTACTTGTAGTTCCTAGGGTTTGTAAGAGTAGAATGGGAGGCAGAGCCTTCAGCTTTCAGGCTCCTCTCCTGTGGAACCAGCTCCCAATTCAGATCAGGGAGACAGACACCCTCTCTACTTTTAAGATTAGGCTTAAAACTTTCCTTTTTGCTAAAGCTTATAGTTAGGGCTGGATCAGGTGACCCTGGACCATCCCTTAGTTATGCTGCTATAGACGTAGACTGCTGGGGGGTTCCCATGATGCACTGAGTGTTTCTTTCTCTTTTTGCTCTGTATGCACCACTGTGCATTTAATCATTAGTGATTGATCTCTGCTCCCCTCCACAGCATATCTTTTTCTTGGTTCTCTCCCTCAGCCCCAACCAGTCCCAGCAGAAGACTGCCCCTCCCTGAGCCTGGTTCTGCTGGAGGTTTCTTCCTGTTAAAAGGGAGTTTTTCCTTCCCGCTGTAGCCAAGTGCTTGCTCACAGGGGGTCGTTTTGACCGTTGGGGTTTTTCCGTAATTATTGTATGGCCTTGTCTTACAATATAAAGCGCCTTGGGGCGACTGTTTGTTGTGATTTGGCGCTATATAAATAAAATTGATTGATTGATTGATTGAACTGTTAGCACTGTGCTAGTTAAAGCTAACAGCGTGATGTCCTGGAGCGAGTCAGATTTTTGTGGGGGGAAAAAATCTGAAATTGTTTTTTATTATTATTAATTTATTATTATAGGCGTGGTTCTTGTGTTAACATGATGAGTTAAATTCTGTCTGGATAGTGATGAGCTGGCGATTAATTCCAAAGGTTCCCGCCAGTTCACATGGTTGTGTCGTTGCTGGTGTTGTGTTATTCACGTGCTGGAAATCAAAATCATGGAATGAATTTTTCTTCTTTTTTGAGTTTTAGAAATTTCCTGGTGACGTGAAAACATCCTCACTGTAAATATAAATGATCTGTCAGAAACCCGGCTGTGCAATAACAACATTCATAACTACGACTGAGAAAGTCGTTAAATACCAACAAGTCAAGGTTTAAAAAAAAAAGTGGAACTCAGCAGGAATCGATTAGTAAAATGTGATTATTCTAGCAGCAGCGTTTCTCATCAAATCTCTGAATGATTTTATAAAAAAATAAAATAAAATCACGGCACACCCAAACGTCTCTGCTCCGGAAACATCACATCTGATTTCTTAACAAGCTCGTTGGTGCTTGTTTAAAAAAAATGGCTTGTTTTCCAGATTAAAGATGGACTTCCAAACACCTCGTGCTCATTCAGGGCATGTAAAGTTTATCCAATCAGAGGTCACGTATTGACCACATGACGACTCTGACTCCTCCTCCTCACAGCAGGCAGGAGATGGACACCTTAGTGGTGGACTCCGGGACGCTGTCTGCGAGGGACAAACAAGTCAACAGCTTTTAGACAATGTAGAAGTTTGACCAAACTCTCTGGACTCTTACAGAGCGCAACTTACAGCCGTTCCTATTTATACAAATTAGCATAAATCTTAGCATAGTTCATAGTTATTAGGCACATTCCTAAACTATCAAAGTATTCTTGAGTTATAAATCAACAATAATTAATTTTCTCTTCATTAAATATTTGGACTAATAAACATCTGTAAACCCTGAGGTGTGGAGAGCAGAAAAATAAGGCGCTGAGAAACATGAACGCAGCACGCAAATAAAAAACAACAAAAACTTCACTCTCAACGGAAACTATATATTATATTGTTTCTGTTTTTTGATAATTTATGCATTTTTTGACAATATATACAAGTAATATTGTCAAAAAATAAACAATGTAACTGCAGAAATGGTACATTATGAACACAGCACGAGTGGGGGGTGGGGGTGGGGGGCTGTTACATATGTCACAGACGCCTCAAACAAGCTGTCAGCCCTAAAGAGTTGGAGAGGTTTAAAAAAAAAAACTGACGCCCTCATCAGTTAGCTTAATTTGATCAACACTGATTTTATTTTAAAATCTACCCCATGAAAATTAAATACGGGGCGAAAAACGGAATCAAAGATTTTTACAGTTTTATATCTTTGATAAATCCCCGACTGTGTTAAGATTTAAACATGCGCTGGTTCACGTCACAGAATCGCACTTCAATCTGTGACTGTTAAATTATGTCTTTATGTGTAAATCACTTCATAGCCAGTTACATCTGGAAGAAACATTTTAACACGTTTAACTCACATGTGCAGCACAACAGAACAAGAGATAAAGTTTTCAACCGTGAACCTTTTTGAACAGTTTCAGTGCTGCAGATGTGCTGAATGAATATTGATTTCTAAATTAAGGGATATTTGGCATTATTATCACTTTACTGGGGCGTTGTTGGGCCGGTATCATAGCCGGTATCGTAGTCACCCAAAATGACAGCTATTCACCCTCGTCTAACTCGGGCGAATAGCTGTCATTTTGGGTGACTGGGCATCGACGGAAGGACTCCGAAAAATGCATACCGCCCTCCAAAAGCATGTTGTTGTATTATTATTTAAAATACATATATATTTGGCATGGTAGTGGTTCTGTTTGGCCTGGCGGCTCACTGGGCCTGTACTATGATGGGGAAGCCGATATCAGATGTGTAATTTTTTTTTTTTTTTTTGTCACCTCTGTCCTTCAGCATGTTGATGTACATCTCGATGAACTCTTTGTCTCGGCTCTCCTTCTTCACCTCCTCCTGCTCCTCTCTTGGCTGTCTCCACCTCTTCCTCCTGGCCTGCTCTCTCTTGTCTTCATTCTTCTTCCTCTCTTCACTCGTCAGGTTGTCGTACAGTCGAATAAACCTGCCAGAAACAGAGGAGGTGGAACTTTACTGCCCCCTGCAGGATGTAGTTGGTATTTGTATTTGTATTTTATTTATTGGCATTGATGTTTCTGAAATTGACCCCGCCTCATGCCCTATGACTGCTAGTATAGGCTCCGCCCCGTGACCTTTAACTGGAGTGAGTGGGTGAGTCGAGTGTACTCTTCTGAACTTCTTCTTTTTAATCTCACTTAATGTCAGGGCTGCTGCACAGTTTGGTCGGGATGCAGACGAGATTGTCGCCGCTGACGACGACCACCTTGAGCGATGGGATGTTGGCAAGACAGAGAGGAAGGTAAGACATGTTGTTCTTATGGATGAACAGGCTGACCAGCTGCTGGAGCCTCAAACAAACAAAAAGCATTTATGGTCATGTTAATGTACTTCATGTCGGGTGGATCGTGATGCTGTAATTATGTGGCGGCAGTGATGTCATCAGTTACCTGTCCATGTCCTGCGGCAGGTCGGTCAGAATGTTGTTGCTCAGGTCCAGCAGCTGCAGGTTGCTCATCCTCAGAGCACAGATGGGAATGGACATAAACCTGTTCTCCGCAATGTCCAGGTGAACCAGTTGCTTCAGGCTGCTCAGCTGCATCCAGAACAGTCTGAGTCAGTGGCATCATCAACACACAGCGTGACCTCATGACCTCAGCAGGTGAACTGACCACTGACAGAACAGTTACATCGACACAGCTTAAACTAATAGAAACAAACAAACAAACAAAAAAACAACCCATCTTTAAACTGGAATCATGCTGCATTCAGTGGCAACTGGGAATTCTCAATTTCCAGTTTCTGACTGAGGAAAAAAAAAAAAATCAGTCCAATCAGATGGAGAATTTCCCACGTCACGCGGTTTCTATAACTCCAACACAAAACAGGTTGTTGCTCTCGAGACAGTAAAACAGCCATCATCCCTTTTTAACCTTAACTGCTCTTTTTTTCTTTTTCTTCTTTGTGTTTGTTCTTCATAGAAACATAAGAAACAATTCTGGCGGCAGTTGTGTTTTTATAGTCTCCACTTTGTACGTCAAATGTGCGGAGGTGTAACATGATGTCATGTTGAGTTTGGATCTCGCGTGTCTGAGGTACAGTGAACGCATCTTTAGTCAAATAAATAACATTTAAAAATGCAGCAGCAGCTGCTTCTCACTGAACAAGATAAACAGTCACACTACACCACTGCCCCCTGGTGGGGATGTACGCTAACGTTGTACAGTGAGTAAGTAACTGGCTGAGCCACAGAATGTGATGATGTCACTGGTTGGCTCCTCCCCTCTGCTGAAAGCAGTGCTTATCAGTGAGTCTTTGCACATTTGGAGACATTTTTGTCTGTGAACTTTTGTCTGCTGAGACGCAGCGCGATTCTCACCTCAAACGGCAGCTCGGACAGGTTGTGGTTTCCTGCCAGTTCCAGTCTCTCCATGTTGACACAGTTCCCGAGCTCTGGAGGAACTCTGGACAGATGGTTGTAGCTGACGTTCAGCTCCCTCAGCTTGCTCAGCTTCCCTGAGGGCAAAGGTCATGGTTGGTGTCTCCATCTCTCCTGTTAGTCCTCCACAGCTTGAAAAGAGAAAACCACGGCCCCGGGTGAGGGACAGTGAATAATGACTTTACCGATATCAGGCGGCAGCTCTGTGATGGCGTTTTTCGGGATCTCCAGCACCGTGAGCTCAGTGAACAGAGCCAGGTACTCCGGTAACTGCCGGATCTTTGTCCCTCTGATGTGCCACTCCTGCAGGTAGGTCATCCACTGCAGCTCCTTGGGGAAGTCCTGCAGAAGAATTCAAGAACCAAATATACAGCACTGTCCTCAGCACAGGAAGAATTTAGAATCTGTCCGCCGACCATGGAAACTAACCGTCCACTTGTCCCCGTCCAGCTGGAAGATGAGTCTGTTCTGATCTGGGTCGGTGTGATCCTCCTGGTCCTGCTGCTCTGGGACTGGGACAAGAACAAAAAACAACACACCTGTACAGGACGCTGTATGACTGTCAGCTGTTCGGCTGCACATCCTGATGCAGTTATGCTGGCGAACGTGCTCCTCTGTCTGTCCACGCATTGTGATATTTGCATTCATGCATCGTTTGCTTCTGTGTTTCTTTGTTTGTGTAACGTTTGTCTCTGCATTTCGTTGTTTATGTAGCATTTGTCTCTGCGTTTCTTTGTTTGTGTAACGTTTGTCTCTGCGTTTCTTTGTTTGTGTAACGTTTGTCTCTGCGTTTCTTTGTGTAACGTTTGTCTCTGTGTTTCTTTGTTTATGTAGCATTTGTCTCTGTGTTTCTTTGTTTGCGTAATGTTTGTCTCTGCATTTCGTTGTTTATGTAGCATTTGTCTCTGTGTTTCTTTGTTTGCGTAATGTTTGTCTCTGTGTTTCTTTGTTTGTGTAACATTTGTCTCTGTGTTTCTTTGTTTGTGTAACGTTTGTCTCTGTGTTTCTTTGTTTGTGTAACATTTGTCTCTGCATTTCGTTGTTTATGTAGCATTTGTCTCTGTGTTTCTTTGTTTGCGTAATGTTTGTCTCTGTGTTTCTTTGTTTGCGTAACATTTGTCTCTGTGTTTCTTTGTTTGTGTAATGTTTGTCTGTGTTTCATTGTGTAATGTGTGTCTCTGTGTTTGTTTATGTAACATTTGTCTCTGCATTTCGTTGTTTATGTACCATTTGTCTCTGTGTTTCTTTGTTTGTGTAACGTTTGTCTCTGTGTTTCTTTGTTTGTGTAACGTTTGTCTCTGCGTTTCTTTGTTTGCGTAACGTTTGTCTCTGCGTTTCTTTGTTTGCGTAACGTTTGTCTCTGTGTTTCTTTGTTTGTGTAACATTTGTCTCTGTGTTTCTTTGTTTATGTAACGTTTGTCTCTGCATTTCGTTGTTTATGTAACGTTTGTCTCTGTGTTTCTTTGTTTATGTAATGTTTGTCTCTGTTTCTTTGTTTGTGTAACGTTTGTCCCTATGTTTCTTTGTGTAACATTTGTCTCTGCATTTCGTGTTTTATGTAGAATTTGTCTCTGTGTTTCTTTATTTATGTAGCATTTGTCTCTGTGTTTCTTTGTTTGCGTAACATTTGTCTCTGTGTTTCTTTGTTTGTGTAATGTTTGTCTCTGTGTTTCATTGTGTAATGTGTGTCTCTGTGTTTGTTTATGTAACATTTGTCTCTGCATTTCGTTGTTTATGTAGCATTTGTCTCTGTGTTTCTTTGTTTGTGTAACGTTTGTCTGTGTTTCTTTGTTTGTGTAACGTTTGTCTCTGCGTTTCTTTGTTTGCGTAACGTTTGTCTCTGCGTTTCTTTGTTTGTGTAAAGTTTGTCTCTGCGTTTCTTTGTTTATGTAACGTTTGTCTCTGCATTTCGTTGTTTATGTACCATTTGTCTCTGTGTTTCTTTGTTTGTGTAACGTTTGTCTCTGTGTTTCTTTGTTTGTGTAACGTTTGTCTCTGCGTTTCTTTGTTTGCGTAACGTTTGTCTCTGCGTTTCTTTGTTTGCGTAACGTTTGTCTCTGTGTTTCTTTGTTTGTGTAACATTTGTCTCTGTGTTTCTTTGTTTATGTAACGTTTGTCTCTGCATTTCGTTGTTTATGTAACGTTTGTCTCTGTGTTTCTTTGTTTATGTAATGTTTGTCTCTGTGTTTCTTTGTTTGTGTAACGTTTGTCCCTATGTTTCTTTGTGTAACATTTGTCTCTGCATTTCGTGTTTTATGTAGAATTTGTCTCTGTGTTTCTTTATTTATGTAGCATTTGTCTCTGTGTTTCTTTGTTTGCGTAACGTTTGTCTCTGTGTTTCTTTGTTTGTGTAATGTTTGTCTCTGTGTTTCATTGTGTAATGTGTGTCTCTGTGTTTGTTTATGTAACATTTGTCTCTGCATTTCGTTGTTTATGTAGCATTTGGCTCTGTGTTTCTTTGTTTGTGTAACGTTTGTCTGTGTTTCTTTGTTTGTGTAACGTTTGTCTCTGCGTTTCTTTGTTTGCGTAACGTTTGTCTCTGCGTTTCTTTGTTTGTGTAAAGTTTGTCTCTGCGTTTCTTTGTTTATGTAACGTTTGTCTCTGCATTTCGTTGTTTATGTAACGTTTGTCTCTGTTTCTTTGTTTATGTAATGTTTGTCTCTGTGTTTCTTTGTTTGTGTAACGTTTGTCTCTATGTTTCTTTGTGTAACGTTTGTCTCTGCATTTCGTGTTTTATGTAGAATTTGTCTCTGTGTTTCTTTGTTTATGTAGCATTTGTCTCTGTGTTTCTTTGTTTGCGTAACGTTTGTCTCTGTGTTTCTTTGTTTGCGTAACGTTTGTCTCTGTGTTTCTTTGTGTAACGTGTGTCTCTGTGTTTCATTGTTTATGTAACATTTGTCTCTGCATTTCATTGTTTATGTAGCATTTGTCTCTGTGTTTCGTTGTTTATGTAGCATTTGTCTCTGTGTTTCTTTGTTTGCGTAACGTTTGTCTCTGTGTTTCTTTGTTTGTGTAACGTTTGTCTCTGTGTTTCTTTGTTTGTGTAACGTTTGTCTCTGTGTTTCTTTGTTTGCGTAACGTTTGTCTCTGTGTTTCTTTGTTTGCGTAACGTTTGTCTCTGTGTTTCTTTGTTTGTGTAACGTTTGTCTCTGTGTTTCTTTGTTTGTGTAACATGTGTCTCTGTGTTTCTTTGTGTAACGTGTGTCTCTGTGTTTCATTGTGTAACGTGTGTCTCTGTGTTTCATTGTGTAATGTTTGTCTCTGTGTCTTTGTTTGCGTAACGTTTGTTTCTGTGTTTCTTTGTTTGTGTAACGTTTGTCTCTGTGTTTCATTGTGTAACGTGTGTCTCTGTGTTTCATTGTTTATGTAACATTTGTCTCTGCATTACGTTGTTTATGTAACGTTTGTCTCTGTGTTTCTTTGTTTGTGTAACATTTGTCTCTGTGTTTCATTTGTGTAATGTTTGTCTCTGCGTTTCTTTGTTTGTGTAACGTTTGTCTCTGCGTTTCATTGTTTATGTAACGTTTGTCTCTGCATTTCGTTGTTTATGTAGCATTTGTCTCTGTTTCTTTGTTTGCGTAACGTTTGTCTCTGCGTTTCATTGTTTATGTAGCATTTGTCTCTGCATTTTGTTGTTTATGTAGCATTTGTCTCTGTGTTTCTTTGTTTGCGTAACGTTTGTCTCTGTGTTTATTTGTTTATGTAGCATTTGTCTCTGCATTTTGTTGTTTATGTAGCATTTGTCTCTGTGTTTCTTTGTTTGCGTAACGTTTGTCTCTGTGTTTCTTTGTTTGCGTAACGTTTGTCTCTGCGTTTCATTGTTTATGTAGCATTTGTCTCTGTGTTTCTTTGTTTGCGTAACGTTTGTCTGTGTTTCTTTGTTTGCGTAACATTTGTCTCTGCGTTTCATTGTTTATGTAGCATTTGTCTCTGCATTTTGTTGTTTATGTAGCATTTGTCTCTGTGTTTCTTTGTTTGCGTAACGTTTGTCTCTGTGTTTCTTTGTTTGCGTAACGTTTGTCTCTGTGTTTCTTTGTTTGCGTAACGTTTGTCTCTGCGTTTCATTGTTTATGTAGCATTTGTCTCTGTGTTTCTTTGTTTGCGTAACGTTTGTCTCTGTGTTTCTTTGTTTGCGTAACGTTTGTCTCTGTGTTTCTTTGTTTGCGTAACGTTTGTCTCTGCGTTTCTTTGTTTGCGTAACGTTTGTCTCTGCGTTTCATTGTTTATGTAGCATTTGTCTCTGCATTTTGTTGTTTATGTAGCATTTGTCTCTGTTTCTTTGTTTGCGTAACGTTTGTCTCTGCGTTTCATTGTTTATGTAGCATTTGTCTGCATTTTGTTGTTTATGTAGCATTTGTCTCTGTGTTTCTTTGTTTGCGTAACGTTTGTCTCTGCGTTTCATTGTTTATGTAGCATTTGTCTCTGCATTTTGTTGTTTATGTAGCATTTGTCTCTGTGTTTCTTTGTTTGCGTAACGTTTGTCTCTGTGTTTCTTTGTTTGCGTAACGTTTGTCTCTGTGTTTTTATTTTTACATAATATTGTTTTGTCCATGACGTCCCAACTTTCTCTGATTTTGGGTTGTCAAAGAAACATTTTCAAGATCTCAATTCGAGTTTTCTTTTCCTCTGGGATATTCAGGCAGTGTCCTTTAGTTGGTCCTATTGCTCAGTCGAGCGTTTTACATGACAGCACACCGACGTGTGTGTGTGTGTGTGTGTGTGTGTGTGTGTGTGTGTGTGTGTGTGTGTGTGTGTATCAGCATGTTTACTTGCGAGCAGCTGTTTCTCATTCAGTGTCGATCTCTCCAGGTAATGATGGAGCAGGTTGATTTCGCTGCTTTTCAGAGTCTTACAGTAGATACGATACTGCCACTGCTGGTCAATCCTACACACACACACACACACACACACACACACACACACACACACACACACACACACACACACACACACACACACACACAGTGTGTTCAGCTTCATACTGGAATCATCTAAAGTTTCACTTCCAGACTACCGGATCTTCTCTGTCTTTATCCAAACTTGTGACCTTTGTGCTCCCTGGAGGTCAGATGTCAACTGGCCGTCAGCGGTCGCGGCGCTGATGGCGAGTTATAAATAACAGTTTGTGTTCATGTTGCTAAAATCAGCCAACACGATCAGAGATTAGAACTAACAACAACAGCCAGCTGTCTGAAAATCTCCAGCTCGGACATTAAAAACCCTCACAGGCCAAAAACTCATTTCATCTGGTTCTGTTGTCCAGAATGATCTGGGACAGAAGTCTGACCAGAACCAGGTCCAGGATCTATTTCCTGAAGCGTCTCAGTCATTCAAGCTTGAAGTGTTTTTGTTTTTCTGGACGTCGTTCCTGTCTGAGGTCAAGGACAAGAAAGAACCATGTTCAGTTTTTCAAAATAAGATGTTCTGAAAGCAGATATTTTGCTTTTTGACCATCTGGTATTCTCCTGTAGGTACAAAGACAAAGTGCAGCTCTTACCTGGCGAGGGCGCTCTTCTCGATCCTCTCCTGCTCCTTCTTCTGTCTCTGTCGGTATTTCCTCACTCGGCCCTCCCACAGATTACGGATCTGGGACAGATCGTAGACCGACACGTCCAGCCTCCGCTCCAAACCCATCCCTGATGTCTCGTACACACACACACACACACACACACACACACACACACACACACACACACACACACACACACACACACACACACACACACCAGGTCAACGTCATCACTAAATAATCACCAACAGTTATCTTGCGTCACCTGTGAGGTGAAGTTATTTTGCAAAAAAGCTACTAGCCTGTTAGGTAAGCCAGGCTAGGCTAGCTCATCTGCTAGCTCGTTCAGATACTGTAATTGTTTCAAGTGGATGTAGTTACTGACTCAGATTGGCGGGTGTCATGTCATATCGGTCAGCATTTGTCTGTTTTGGCCCTGGCTAGCTGCCTCTAGTTGATTGAAAATTATTAGCAGCTGGTCACGTTGTAGCTAATGTGACCAAGGGGTGATGGGGTCCCAGCCATCTAAAAAGTACAAGTTTTCATATCGGCTAAAACAGCACCGATACCGATATGTTCACAAAGGGCTCATATCGGCCGATGTTATCAGCCAACTGATACATCGGTCGGACTCTACGGTTACCTCAAGTGTCAGAGCTGCCACGATGGCTTGTAGTTTGTACACAAAATTATGGGCCAAAGTGGACAAAATTTTAGCTCTTGTGGAAATATTTTACCTCATTTAGTGATTCTGTAAAAATCCACAGATGACGGCAAACTGCTTTGAAGTAACAAATTCTCACTTGACCCCCAATCCCAAAAAACATTTTATTTTGTGATTCCACCTGATTCTTTATGGTCAGTTCTGGGAACACACCATGGTGCCACAGGTCACCGCATCCACCACACTACAGAACCACCTGTGGTCCACCCAGGCGGACAACTGGTCCATCCCCACTTCTCCTAAATAATCATCTACCTGCTGCAGCCAGGTGAAATGTGGGTGTGTCTTCGACCTTCTCCAGCTGCCGGGGTCCTCAACACCGACGCACTTGCGTGCAGGATCCTGTCTAGAGAAACATACCACATGGACAAGATGTCCTAACTGATGTTCCTTTACAATGCAAGTGATCCTCATCGTAAGTAACCACTCATTTGACACAACGGTACCAAAGATCCTCCACAGAGACCTGGTACCAAAGGCATCCAGTCCTCACCTTAGGTCACTGGTTAGAGTCCAGGTCTGACAAACAAAGTAAAACAGGAAGCAACAGGATCCTAAGACGAGGACCTTCAGTCTCCTCCAAAGATATCAGCATCACCAAACACCTCTGACCTTACACCTCATGACTCCTTAAGATCTTCACAGGTGTTTCTGGAACTCAAAGGCCTAATGTCCTGACAATATAAGTTCACCACACAAAGCTACACCGGTGATGGACGAGTCCCGGAAGTCATTAAAAGCCTGGATCTTAGTCGAGACTCATAACAACAACCACAAAGCCAGACACTCTGATTCCTCACTTGACAAAAAAAACTGTCTGGTACAACAGCACCGAAACTACTGCTTTCCACAAGCTGGCCCAGTGCCCAGTCCATGCAAGTACTGAACAGTGTAAGAGCCAGAGCACATCCCTGAGGAACACCAAAATTCACTAGGAAGAAATCAGAGACTTTGTCTACGCTCTATACAGCACTTACTCTACCTGTGTACAGGGTCGCTACAGTGTATTTTGGATTCATGTCCCACAGAGCATCCTGATCAACTGAAGCAAACACTTTATGGAAATTGATGTAGATGGCAAGGAAGTTTTTGGTGAGTACTTGCAGAGTTTGGGGAGATCTCCAAATTTACTCAAAAACAAATGAACTGCTTGTTTTGACCTAAATGTTGTTTCTTCACCATCAAGTCAATTGGTCTTTGTAACCTCACATCCTCGTGGGCCGTGCTTCCTCTGGTCATCCTCTGAAGCGGTCTTAGTTGGTTTGGGAAGCCCACTTCCTGTGTCACCCAAAGGGTCCACAGCTGAAGGAGCTTGTTGATGAAAACAGTCCTCTGTGGTCCTCCTGAGCAAACCTGTCAAAAAGGTTTCAGCTTGATGTACCAGACTGGATTACTTTAGAAGAAGCTGCATGGACAGGAAGTCTTTATGACTAAAACCAGGAGCCAGTGTCTTCATTTCTTCAACCACATGGAGAGGACACCTTTGGTTGGTCATGATCTGGATCTTCCATGATATTTTACATCCATCTTTAATATTGCAAGGTTGGCTCCAAAGTCCAACTCCATGTCCACATCATGGAGCTGGTTAACGCCATCGGTTTGACTCTGGCAGCTAAAAGGCATGTGGTGAAGTCACCCCAGCAAGCTGGCAAAGGATTATTCTCTTGATGTAGATACAGAAAGAAGGCGTCATAGGTTGGATACGCGGAATATTGACCGGAATGATTATGAACTATGCTACGGTCATGTCAGAATAATGGATACCATCAGGACGCTGGCAAGGTGGCTTGTGTGGGGACCTACAAAAAGCCAGGAACACCAAGTAAGAGGTGGATGGACAACATCGGGGATGCTATCAATGTCAGAGGGTCATTATTGGAAGATGTGGCGAGGACCGCCTGTACGCCAGCTGGGTAGAATGAAGGCCCTCTGCTGATGATAATGATTTTCTTCATTGGAGTTTAAAATTCTTGCCTTGTGACATCACAAAGGTCTCTTGGGTGGCGTGACTGTCCTCCTCTTTCTGTTCAGATCTGTTCTGATGTTCCTCAATCACACGTTGATTCATCAAATCCAGATGTTTAGAACTGAAAACCTCAGAGAAGAACAAAGGAAGTGGAGGCCTACTTCCCACAAAACCCTTCAAATTAAAAGCTGCTTCCTGCAGAATCCGCGGCATGCTTTGGTCACTTTGTGTTAAAAAGGCGTTAGTTTGGTTTGGAAGCACGCGGGTTGTGCCTGTTCTTACCTGTGTGTTGGCGCTGCCGTTCTGCTTCCAGCCGCCTGTTTACTCAGACTGGAAACACTCTGAGTTCTATTTTTACCTGCAGACATGTGACCCTGCTCATGTCCACTCGAGACCATGTGCACACGTTCATTGGGCTGTTCTTTGTCAAACACTAATTTGAAGTTTTGTGCATTTCACAAAACATGATTTAAAAAAACACGCACACACACACACACACACACACACAAACATAATTCTGATGTTAAGAGCTGTTGATTGTTTTTTAGAATTATGTGCAATTCAACAAACTGAAGTCAGACTTTTGTTCTGGTGGAACATTTTCCCAAACCCGAGGCTGCAGCATCACGAGGCACAACGAGAAGAAAAATCAAGTCAATTTACCTCCATTTACTTAAGTACTGTGCATAAATCTTAGGAACCCCAGTGTTTTTTAATATATATATATATACAACCCCTGGCAAAAATTATGGAATCATGAAAAACAAAAGAACGCTCCAACACATCACTAGTATTTTGTTGCACCACCTCTGGCTTTTATAACAGCTTGCAGTCTATGAGGCATGGACTTAATGAGTGACAAACAGTACTCTTCATCAATCTGGCTCCAACTTTCTCTGATTGCTGTTGCCAGATCAGCTTTGCAGGTTAGAGCCTTGTCATGGACCACTTTCTTCAACTTCCACCAAAGATTTTCAATTGGATTAAGATCTGGACTATTTGCAGGCCATGACATTGACCCTATGTGTCTTTTTCCAAGGAATGTTTTCAAAGTTTTTGCTCTATGGCAAGATGCAAACTTGCCATAGAGCAAAACATCCTTTCAATTGATGGGATAAGAAAAGTGTCCAAAATATCAACGTAAACTTGTGCATTTATTGATGATGTAATGACAGCCATCTCCCCAGTGCCTTTACCTGACATGCAACCCCATATCATCAATGACTGTGGAAATTTACATGTTGGAACGGCACCAAACAAAAGTTCCAGCATCATCACCTTGCCCAATGCAGATTCCAGATTCATCACTGAATATGACTTTCATCCAGTCATCCACAGTCCATGATTGCTTTTCCTTAGCCCATTGTAACCTTGTTTTTTTCTGTTTAAGTGTTAATGATGGCTTTCGTTTAGCTTTTCTGTATGTAAATCCCATTTCCTTTAGGCGGTTTCTTACAGTTGACTCCAGTTTCCTCCCATTCATTCCTCATTTGTTTTGTTGTGCATTTTTGATTTTTGAGACATATTGCTTTAAGTTTTCTGTCTTGATGGTTTGATGTCTTCATTGGTCTACCAGTATGTTTGCCTTTAACAACAAACCCATGTTGTTTGTATTTGGTCCAGAGTTTAGACACAGCTGACTGTGAACAACCAACATCTTTTGCAACAATGCGTGATGATTTGCCCTCTTTTAAGAGTTTGATAATCCTCTCCTTTGTTTCAATTGACATCTCTCGTGTTGGAGCCATGATTCATGTCAGTCCACTTGGTGCAACAGCTCTCCAAAGTGTGAGCACTCCTTTTTAGATGCAGACTAACGAGCAGATCTGATATGATGCAGGTGTTAGTTTTGGGGATGAAAATTTATAGGGTGATTCCATAATTTTTTCCTCAGAATTGACTGATTCCATATTTTTTTTCCCTCTGCTTGGTCTAAAAAAGTAACCGTTACTGACAATTTTTTTTTCTTGATTTCTTATAGTGTTTCTTAAAGCCAGAAAGTTGCCATTTGAAATGACTTTAGTTTTGTGTCATGTCTGTGATCTGCTTTTTTTCTACAAAATTAAACAACTGAATGAACATCCTCCGAGGCCGGTGATTCCATAATTTTTGCCAGGGGTTGTATATATAAAATGTATATATATGTATATATATATATATATATGTATATATATATATATAATTTTTAATTCTTTGTTCCCCATGCACACAAAACACAAGGTTTTTATTATTTTTATATTTTATTTTGACTCATTTTCTTTAGGGTTTCCATAAATTGTAAACATGAATAAAAAAAATCTATAAAATGTGTGTTTCAGTGAACCTCATCTGGGGCCTGATGTACAAAGACTCACGTGGATTTTCTCCTGAAACACGGTGTACGCTAAAACATAGAAAGTGGAGTAAGGGCAAAAATATTCAAATGTGCGTACGCATGGATCCAAGCACGTCCTGTTTGTACATCTCACTGAACGTGGAATTCAGCCAGTGGTGGGCACAGATAACCAAAAAATTAACTTCGATAACAGATAATTAGATAACTTAAAAGTTATCTTTGATAAAGATAAACCGATAAACCACTCAAAAATGTATCGGAAGTTACAGATAATCGATAACCGATAAATTCCAGTATTGGCTCTGGTACATTTGCAATTACTAAGAAACTGAAATTGACTTTTAACACGATCACTTTTGAAAACATCAAAACTGAAAAAAAGACCCAAAGAATGAGCCAGTATTTCCATATTTGACCATGCTGCCCCCTGTAGGAAACTGCACAGAAGAATCCTGAGAGCACCCACAAAATGAGCTCTCTACTAATCATAATGCTCCGGTCAGGCGGAGGTCTTGAAAAATAAAGTCATACTAACTTATGGTTTTGTGAAAATACTGATAGAATAACTCCATTAATGTCAATTCTGTCATTTGTACAAAGTTAAAATACGAGGTCTGTTAGAAAAGTATCCGACCTTATTATTTTTTTTCAAAAACCATATGGATTTGAATCACGTGTGATTACATCAGACATGCTTGAACCCTCGTGGGCATGCGAGAGTTTTTTCACGCCTGTCGGTTACGTCATTCGCCTGTGGGCAGTCTTTGAGTGAGGAGTCGCCCACCCTCTCATCAATTTTTTCATTGTTTAGGAATGGCTCAGAGACTGCTGCTTTGTTTGATCAAAATTTTTTCAAACCTGTAAGGCACAACTGAGTGGACACCATTCGATAAATTCAGCTGGTTTTCGGTAAAAATTTTAACGGCTGATGAGAGATTTTGGTCTGGTAGTGTCGCCGTAAGGACGGCCCACGGCGCCTGACAGCGATCTGCGCTTCGAGGCGGCAGCGTCTCGCCGTTTGAAGTTGAAAACTTCCACATTTCAGGCTCTGTTGACCCAGGAAGTCGTCAGAGAACAGAGAACTTTCAGAAGAAGTCGGCATGAGGAGTTTATTCGGACATTCCATTGTTAATGGACATTTTGTAATGAAAGAACGTGCGGGCAGAGTCGCATGTCGGGCTGGACCCGACCGCAGGGGGTCGCAACAGGAAAAACACCTCCGCTGGAAACCTTAACGGGCAAGTTGGAACATGCCCAAGCTGTTAAACAATTTCTCAGTTACTCACTTGTTGAAAGCCATCAAAAGCCGCCTGAATTTTACAAATGGTTTTCAACACGGAGGTGTTTTTCCTGTCGTGGCGCACACAGATTCGCCGAGTCATCACGGAAACGACTCGGCGAATTTGCGCGCACGTCTTTCATTAAAAAATGTCCTTAAACAGTGGAATGTCCGCATAATGTCCGACAGAAACACCCATAATCTCTCATCAGCCGTTAAACTTTTCACAGAAAACCAGCTAAATTTCTCGAATAGTGTCCACTCAGATATTCCTCACAGGTCCAGAAAAAATTTTGATAAAGCAACGCGCCGTCTCGAGCAGCGTGTGAAACAAAGGAATTCAGCCGAGAGGGCTGAACCACATCTCACTCAAGGCCTGCCCACAGGGAAATGGTGTCACCGACACTGTTGTGAAAGTGTAGGTACACGGACCCACAACAGGGGGCGCAATGAACGGACAATGGAGAAAGGTGAATAACAAGTTTTACTGTTGTGAAAAGAGCACAACCAATACAACAATTAATAATTTGGAGTTGAAGCCGAAATCTGCTGGTGTCGTGTGGGCAGGCTCGAAGGTAGGAGGCGTCCGTCCTAGTCGAACCGGAACCACCCAGATTTCCTCTGCCACCGAACCCCAGAAGTACTGGAACCGCCAAGTCCCGAATTCCCAGGTGGCCACTGCCTCCGCTCGTCGGATCCGGTACTGCTGGCGGGAAAGAGCACAAACACACAGGTATGGGTGCGACAGCACCCAGTAGACAGAGAGGGGAGAAGCCGCCTCCACCTCTTGTTACAATGAAGCAGGAAAGGTGAGTACTTATCCAAGCAAGTAGCTTTCTGTAGTCAGCTGTCCTGAAAAGGTTTACCAAGGTTTATCAGAGTCTTCAATATGAGCTTGCAGAGAAGGTTACCTTAATCTCAAGGCGATATCTCGGCACTGAGGTGGAGACGCTGTCCTGCTGATATACCTCCGTCCTGAGTGCAGTCAGCTGTGTCCAGTAATGGGTGACAGCTGTCACCCTGGCAGCCTTCGTCGGCGGCAGCGCCCTCTGGTGCCTGGAGCCCGCACTCCAGGCAGGGCGCCCTCTGGTGGTGGTGGGCCAGCAGTACCTCCTCTTCAGCGGCCCACACAACAGACACACGTGAAAAAACTCACACATGCGCATGAGGGTTCAAGCATAATTGGTGTAATCGCACGTCATTCAAATCCATATAGTTAAAATAAATAAAAGTGTCGGTTTCTTATCTAATAGACCTCGTATAACATATATCTTTTAATGTTGAATAATGCACTAATTCTGAGGTTTTGTAACAAAAACAGACCGCAAAGCATTCTAGGTAAAGGTGCGTCTGCTAAACACTGATTGGTTCAGTCATTCATTATGTAAACCAACACCTTAATGTGACGTGTGTCATGTGTTGGTTTAAAGATAAATGTGCTTTTGTAAAATATTCCATTTTTATTTGTAAAAACAGGCATTTTTACAGAGCCCTGGAAGTGTCATCGCAAAATGTTTTGCATGTGGAGAGAATGTTTGATGATGTGCGCATGTTTTATGATGTTGTAAAACGTGCACTCAATATTAGTAAGTAAGTAAGTAAATGTATTTATATAGTGCCTTTCACAGACATAAGTCACAAAGCACTTCACAGGTGCATTTTGGCTCTGCCTGGGCCATTCCTGTGGCGACGGTTCGCTGAGCTGCCTCGGTGGCTCTAGCGGGTGCCCTTCCTAGCCCCTGGGCCCTTCTACTGTCTCTTTTCTCCTTGTTTCTCCTGGGGCTCTACATCCTAGACCCATTTCCATTGAGTTGCATGCAGTCAACCGTGTGGCTTCTGACGTGCTGGAGTGGTCCACGTCATTACTTCGTCTGTACTTGTGTCTTGGCCCAACACACCAGCCACAGTAGTGATCAGATATTTAGCTGTGATCTGGGTCTCTGTGTGGATGATTGTATGTTTGTGGCTGTCACCACAATTCGGTTTTGGGTGCTCTCAAGGGGATCAAGACTCTGGTGTCCTTGGTTAGGGTATGGATGCTCACTAATTAGACAACAGACTGTTGCTGTCACTGTTTGTTCATGTGTGGTTGTTTGTCCTGATATGTTGTATGGTTGAGGCCCCGTCTCCTCGGTGTCTCACTTCACAGTTATTGTCTTCACCAGTTGTCTTTCCTTCTTGTCTGTCTTTGTGTTGTTTTGGTGGTCGGCCCTTCCTAATAGAAGTTGTATGTTGGCGTTTTTTAGGATGTTGTAGGCTGATCAGGAAGGGCAGATGGCGGTCACCCACACACACCATGTTCTCTCATGCGCTACATGCTATCTGACTTGCAAGAACAAATTGCATATATGTGTATTTATGTATATAAATGGTTCTGCCACTGTAGCTTTTACCATCACTATGTATGCAGACAGGGAAGAAAAAAAAATAAAATAATGGAGAACCAACCTGAGCTTCTTGCATGTTTACATAAAAGAAACACAATAACAATGTCTGAAAACCCAGAGAATATATTCACCAGAGTTTTAGGCACAATATACAAAGAGTTTTATGTTGCGATGTTATATTGTTGTTGTCTGTGTGCAACAGTTAAAGTGCAGCCTGATCAGAGCGTCTCAGTGTTACTGACATCTCACAGAGCGGAGAACTTGCTGAAATTTTGCAGGATTTGAAACCTCAAGAGGACAAATTGACAAATACTGAACACAAGGAGCCTGTTAAGAAGCTCTAGTTTAACAATCAAGAAACAAACAAAAATAGTAATAACTAGAAGCACTCGGAGAGCGCAAACCTCTGCCAAGGCCATAGGGTCACTGACGTCACATGGAATACCCTTTGGCAGAGACTTATTCCACATCGTTTCACGCATCTACCGTCATGTTTCAGATTCAGTGGTTAAACCTTTAGATCTTCAGCAAATGTATTTATAAAGAGAAACTGCATGAACTACACAAGTTTTTTTTTATTTTCTAACAATAAGTTTATTCACTGAGGAGAAACAAATGCTAAATTCTACTTAATTTTTGTTCAGCCTTTGTGACCCGTCTTCATGAAGTCAGACGCAAAAATGTTGAAATTGCCCCTATCCTGCAATGATAAAGAATCCTTAAAAGAAATGACTGGATCCGGGTTGTGTTCTGGATCATTACCAAAATTTAATGACTTCTAAGTTAGGCCAAGATACACCCCTGGTAAAAATTTCATTGAAATCTGTTGAGGATTTTTTTTGTGTAATCCTGCTAACAAACCAACCGACCAACCAACAAACAAACGGATGCGACCGAAAACATAACCTCCTTGCTGGAGGTAATAAAAACAAAATACAGATTTGAATGTGCATGTGCCCCAGTGTGCCGGTGCTGGCTTTGATTCTGAACAATTATACAAATAAACTATTTACTCATCGTGCACCTGCCAGACGGAGGCATGAACTGCAGGGTGACATGGGGGGGTATGGCTAGGGTTAGGGTAAGGGAGATGGTTACATTATGTGTGGAGAAGGAGTTAGGGTTAGAATAGTAAAATTGTTGTCCTTGTTGTTGTCCATTCGGCTGCTCCCATTTTTGTTCGGGGTCACCACAGCGGATACAGCCAGGTCCACACTGGTAATTGTCACAAGTTTTATGCTGGATTCCCTTCCTGATGTAACTCCAGTGTTACCTGGAGGAACACACACAGCCGCTGGTGTTCCCGAAGAGGTCTCCCATCCAAGTAATAACCAGATCCTGCACTGCTTTGCTTCTGAGATCTGATGGGATCAGGCTGACACAGAGCAGATCGGCTGCCGTTAGAATAATAAAATAAAATAAAAACATCTCACAGAAATGTCACTCATTTCATGACAGAAGCATGAAAAAGCGTGAGACTGGGCTGCCCCAACCATGCTGTTAGTCAGCATGCTTTGAACCAGGCCACTGAGTCACGATGTTAGTTAGGTACATTTCCAAATGACATATGATTTGAACATTGATGGAATGAAAATGTTTCCTTTTAACAGAAACAAACTCATCATGTGACGGCGCCTTTATAGCAACATGTGTGCAGTCAGTAGCTCTGATTACAGTGGGGAAACCAGCTCTCGCTGCAAAATACGCTGTAATGTTGGAATGTGATCATGTACCTGATGACATTTGGATGATTGCGTCCCACACAGGAAGCCCAGCGTGGTCAGCACCTGTGTGGGCACAGATGACCCCTGGCTCCTCACGTGTTGCGCTCTGGGCCGGCCGCAGTTCTGTGAGCAACTCCAGTAACAGTGGCCTTGGTAATCGAAATCAGTTTATGAGCCAGTTATCATCATTTGCAAGTAAATCCTCGTGTTCCCTGAATACACGCTCACGCCGGATTGCACCATTTACAAGGTCCTCTAACAACACTAACACAAACACTGTTGGCACCATTTTATGCATCACTTTGCATGTGCTTTTATGTCCACCCATATAACTGCAAACACGTGGGTGTGTTAAATGTTCATCAGTCCATCAGTCTGTCTCTGATGTGCATGTCACTCTGAAGACTTCATGTTTTCACACTATGAACGGGTCCCTGTGTCACCTCTACGTGTTGGCAGAGGAACGATAGCTGTAGAAACGTGCGTATGCCAGCCTGGATTTTTCCGCACATTTCCATGGCCATTTCACTTTTGATACATCTGAACATTGCCATGGAGACAGACATACGCCAGGTTTTTGTGCATATGCAGCCTTTGTACATGAGGTCCCTGTCATTTAAAAACCTGATTACTCTGAAGTTTTACAGGACAATAACACAAACACGATCAGTAATGAACATGATCTCACACAGTGATCGGCGGTGGCTGCTGTCAGGAGATGAGGACGGACCATAGTTCTGCCTCCAGGGTCACCACTCAGGAGCCAGAGCTGGTCCATCATGAGGTGGAAGATCTTCCTCCAGTCCTCATCCTCAGCATTTCAGTCTGTCTTTAATGGATCATATTCAGCCAAGAGCTGCAGAACTCATGCACATTAAAGAAGAAATGCAAAGAAGACGACTGCAGACTTCTTCCAAAGAAACTATCTGAGAAGCAAAGCGCCCCAAAAACAAATCAGGAAAGGAAGTTGGCTGGCAGAGAGTCACCAGGTGGGAATCCCTTGGTGGTGAGGAAGACTGTCTCTTGACTGGTTCCTGGACAGGATGGTGGACATGGAGATGACTGAACAGGTCCAGTCTTGATGTGCACAGTCTCTGAAGGATGCTGCATGTGGTCACTGTGGGAAGCTTCTGCTGGTCAGGATCTCCCTCTGTCTCCTCTGTTTTGTTTGTCCATATTTTTTCATAGACTATCTCTCCCGTGTGGATCGTTGCTCACCAGCTGGTTTGGTCACTCATGTGTTCTTCTCGGTTTTCCAGCTGACTGAGCAGCTCTTGAGGTTGTGCCTCAGGAGGTCCTTCTACCGTTTCTTCTGCCCTCCTCTGGACTGTTTTCCTTCCTTCAGCTGGCAGTAGAAGATCTGACCCACTCACCAAAGCGTCCCATAATGGCTCTTCTCATGGGTCATGACGGTTGCTTCTGCACGCTGATATAACTTCAGCATCATTTCCTTGATGTACAGTATCGGTTCTACTGCTATCAGCAACAGTGACTGTAGTAACATTGGTAGTATTTGTAGCAGTCGTAGTAAAAATACTTTGCAGTGGTTGGAGTTTTTTGCAGCTCTTTATTTGGCTGCTTTAGTGTTTACAGGTCAAAGGTCAGTAGCAATGATTGTCTGATGTATCTGCACAGCTTCACCACATGAGGGCGCTGCCACACAGACAAACATCCTGAACACTCCCCAGCGGTAAAACTGGAATTAAAAATCAAGTTTTCATAATAATTTATTCTTAGTTAAAATTGTGACATTTAACGTTTGGTGTTTTCATAATTTCTTAAAATTTAAGTGCAGAAAATAATCTGCTGACCTGACACTGGGGGGCTTTTCGTTAGTTTGTTTGTGTTGTCTCCATGTTGTGTGTCTACATGTTTTACCAACATGTTCCCTTGTTTTTATTTGATTTATTTTTAACAATGAGGCCCCGTTATTTGGTGGATCCAGGTCAGCCTGTGGCTCTCTGAGTTCCTTACGTAGGTCACACCCCACCGGCGGTCTCTAACGGACGTGTCAGGTTCCTCACTAAGAAAAACACCACAGTGAGTTGGTGTATATCTGAAATTAAATGGAACAGAAAATGTTAAATGCTGTTTACCTGCACTTCCGGGCGGGTCATAGCTAGAGATGGCAGCGTGAAAAGCCTCTAGCGACAAATTCATAAATAACTTCCCCAAAAGCCAAATGTCATCAAGTAATTACAGTAAAGAGAAGTGATTTAGAAAGGGGAGCGAAATGACATCCAAATCAAAGACAAAGAAGGCGTCTCAAGCAACGGAAAGGCACATTGAGGATGAAGAACAAGCTAGCATTGCTTTAGCCAGCCAAGATGTAGACGATGGCACCAGAGTTCAGAGTGAAGACAAGTTTGCTTTGATTCTAAAAGAAATCAGAGACTTTCGTGACGACAACAGTAAGCAATTCGTCAAACTCAAGCAAGAGATTACGAAAACAAATACAAGAGTGGACGACACAGAGAAACGGATTGCAGCCTTTGAAGACCGCATGCAAGCTGCAGAGGAGGTCATAATGGAATCAGTGAAGCAACAAGTGTATTTCCAACAAAAGTTATCTGATGCAGAAGGACGCTCCCGAAGAAAGAACATAAGGATATACGGAGTTCCAGAGCTGGCGGAAGGAACGTCTCCTTCAGGTGTCCTGTCTTTTGTGGAAAAATTATTGCCTGAAAACTTGGGAATTCCCCCTACTAAAGATTTACAGATTGAAAGGGCGCACCGAGCACTGGGCCCGTGTCCCCCAGCCCACGGTAAACCCAGATCATTGGTGGTCAGCTTCCAGAGCTACCGAACGAAAGACGAAGTACTGAAGACGACCTGGCAAAAGAAAAGCTTTATGTTCAACGATAGCAAAATCAGCATAGACCACGACTATGCTCCGGATACTGGCGAAGCGCAGGGAGTACGGAGAGGTACGAAGAATCCTGAAGGAGAGCAATATAAGATTTCAGACTCTCTACCCGGCTAGACTGCGAGTTTTCTTCAAAGAAGAAATCAAAATATACGATACTGCAGCGTCGGACCTGGCGGAAAGGGGGCTACCCGTCACTCGAGTGGTGCGCACGGACTCGGACACGCTTTTGGAAAGGCTGCAGCGGAACACCTGGACACCTGCTCGTCGCACACCAGGATTCAAGGAAAAGCTACAAGCATTTAGATGGAGCCAGTCTCGAAGCACAAATGCCTGATGAAACTATTTTTGGTCTCTTGGTTTATGACATGAAAAAGATTGGTGAGTAGACTTGAAGTTTGGATTTTTATTACGAATTAATAAATATGTCGCAAATGAGGACTTGAAAGGACTGAGACAAATATGGTAGAGGGCCCTCAATGTCCGTTTGGCCATAGAGACTTTCCCTCGAAGAGGAGGTCCAAGAAGGGGTTTCTAAGACTGTTCAAAGTATAACAGTTTTAAGTTCTATAGTTTTGTTTAGGAGTTCTAAAATTGTTTGTCATGTTGTTATGTTTTCAACTCTTTTCAAAGGGGAAGCTTCACATAGTGGTGGAAGGAAGAATTTTCATGTTCTTTGTTTAAAATCTTCAAGATGCATAGTGGAGACCTTAAAATAATTTCCTTTAATGTAAATGGGCTATTAAATCCAGTCAAGAGGACCAAAGTGTTGTCAAAACGTAAAAAAGAAGGGGCGCAAATAGCTTTTCTCCAGAAGACTCACATGCTTAAATCTGAGCAAAGCTCAAGAAGCAAAGCTTTAAGCATGTATTTTCCTCTTCATACAAGTCTTCTCATAAACGAGGGGTGGCCATAATCATATCTAGTAGACTTACATATGAACATAAGTCTGAAATGGTAGACGGAAGTGATCGGTTCATTAAAGTTCCTGGTAAATTAGAAGATGTCGATGTCACTCTGATTAATGTTTATGCTCCCCAGGAAGTGACTGGTTGTTCTATAAGAATCCCAAGGGGTAGTTATATGTGGTGGCGACTTTAATATAAGGATTGACCCAAATTTAGATTCATCAGGTAAAGAGGTTCAGGGTAATTTGGTATCTAAGAAGGTAAAATCTTTAATGGAGGAGCTGGGAGTCATTGCTGTATGGAGAGATATGCACCCACAAACCAGAGATTATACACACTTCTCTGTACTACACTCTGTGTATGTCAGGATAGATTATTTTTTGTATTCAGCTAGGATAGACTTAGGATAAAGAGTTCTCAAATTGCATCAATAGATATTTCAGACAATAGCCCTTTAATTCTTATTGTAGATTTGTAAAGTAAAGAGAAGTCATTGGAGATCAAATTCATATATACTTAATGATTCAAGAACAGTGGAGAAAATTAAGGGTGACATTTAATGAATATTTGAAAATCAATGATGATGGGGAAATTAAGCAAACAATTTTATAGGATCCATTAAAAGCAGTGCTAAGGGAGAAACTCATATCACTCACCACATACATGAAAAAATGTAGGGGTAAAATGCTGGCTGAACTGCAGGCAAAACTAAAACAAATGCAAACACAGGATGGTAAAGACACAAATTCTGAATCTAGGGCCAGAATAAAAGAAGTACAAAGGCAAATAGATGATAACTATACTCATGAAATACAAAAGAAAAAAAAAAAAAAGACATTTTTGAAACAAAAAAATTATGAAGCTGGCGCAAAATCTGCAAAAATTCTGGCATATAAGCTGCGTAAACAACAAATGGAGACTACTATTTACAAAATTAAAAATCCCATAACTGGCCAAATTGAACATTAAAGCATGTTTCGAAATTTCTTATCATGAGTTATACAAACAGCCTTCAGCCGGTAATGAGGAAAGTATTGATCTGTTCCTGAATAGTTTAGAGCTCCCTGAAGTGAATGAGTTTCAAAATGATACAATAATTAAGCCGATTACAATTAAAGAGGTAAATACAGCCATCTCCAAATTGAAAAGTGCGAAATCCCCTGGTCTAGATGGCTATACAAGTGAGTGGTATAAATGCCTGAAAACAACTCTTTCACCACTATTATTAAGAACTTTTAACTGGGTGTTACAAACAGGTGAGATTCCACCATCTTGGTGTGAAGGAGTCATTTCAGTTATTCCAAAAGAAAATAGAGACAGACAGGAGTGTGGAAACTACAGGCCAATAAGTGTCTTAAATGTCGATTACAAATGGTTTACTTCCATCCTAGCACGTAGATTGGAGACCATATTACCGGAAATAATAAATTTAGATCAGACAGGATTTATACAACAGAGGCAAACAATGGATAATATAAGAAGGACTTTGCATATCGTTGCCTATGTATTACAGGAGAAAACTGGTACCGCAGTAGTTAGTCTTGATGCAGAAAAGGCATTTGATACTGTAAGATGGCTGGTTCTTTTCAAAATAATGGATAAATTTGCCTTTCATAGAAATTTTATTAAGGTGATTCAAGCTTTGTATTCAAAGCCAATGGCACAGGTAAAGGTTAATGGCGATTTGTCAGATCCTTTCATTTTGGAAAGAGGAAGCAGACAAGGCTGCCCAATTTCACCACTTTTGTTTGCTTTATTTATCGAACCCCTTGGGCAATTATTAAGACAAAGCGATCAAATAAGAGGAATTGCAGTTGCAGGAATTGAACACAAGGTGGCAATGTTTGCTGATGATGTATTAGTTTACCTGGAGGAACCAGAGAGATCTTTCAATGGCTTAATGAATCTACTAAGACAATTTGGAAATTCATACTAAAAAACACAAGTAATGACACTAAATTATACAGCTTCAACAAATTTACAAAATAGTTACAATTTAATTTGGGAATCTCAGGGAATAAGATATCTGGGTGTAACTGTAACCAAAGATGTATCAATACTTTTTAAACCAAATTATGAGCCATTGTCATTAAAGATTAAGGAAGACTTGCAGAGTTGGTGCTTTATCCCCTTTTTAAGTCTAACCTCCAGAGTAAATGCCATTAAAATGTCAGTGCTCCCTGAACTACTGTACCTGTTTACAACACTTCCAATAGAAGTATCTGAAAGTCAGTTTAGGAAGTGGGATAAACAGATATCACGGTTTATTTGCCAGGGGAAAAAACACATATTAGGTATAGTACACTGCAATTGAGGAAAAAAGATAGGGGAATGGCTCTTTCATGTTTAAAATATTATTATTATGCATCTCAGTTAATCCCACTCCTGTACTGGTGCAATGAGGAATAGAAATCAAAGTGGAAAGAACAAGCGCACAGGATGATCAATGCATTCCCCCTGCAAGCAGTGATACAGTAGTGTTCAGAATAATAGTAGTGCTATGTGACTAAAGGGTTAGGGTTACTACTACTATTATTCTGAACACTACTCAGGGCCGTATATAGGAATGTGAAAGGGGGGGGTTCAAATCCTTGAGTTGGGGGTCCAGTGGGCTGCAGGGCCCCCGGTGGGGTTGAGGAGCAACGCTCTTGTGGGGGGCTCAGGGGGGCGAAGCACCCCAAAACAGAAGCTTTTTGAGGATTTCGAGGGGTAAAAAGCTACATAAATTTCATTTGAAACCCAAAATGTATCATTTTAGGAAATACATTTTTATATACAAATAGTCCTTGCTTGGGACTGGATCAGTTGCCATAAGAACAACCCAGGAAGAACCAAGATAACATTAACGCAAACTTTATACCTGCCTGACGCAACCGACAGGTGTGAAAAAACTCACACATTCACATGAAGGTTCAAGCTTGGCTGACGTAAGCGCACATGATTCAAATCCATATAGTTTTTGCAAAAAATAAAAAGGTCAGATAATTTTCTAACAGACCTCGTATTTAGCAGTATTAATATTTGCATTTACATTATGAATATGTACGTATATGTACATTATGTATTAAAATAGCGGTATTTAATTTGGCGACCTTGTTTACTCGCAAAATTCGCATAATAAATCCCACGCGAATATTTGCACCTTTACAGTATTTGCAACAGGAAGGAGAAGTTCCCTTTAGTTCTCAGCTTATACATACAAACATGTTTTTACAAACCAGACAAGTGTAATTGTGTGTCTACATGGGTATTTACAAGCCTACTAATCTGTTTGATATCAGAGGAGGACAGGGACCAGGGAGCAAAAATTCTCAACCCCAATGGGAAAAGTTTATCTAGCAGTTTCCCCTTTCATCACTTAAGGGATTACTCTGGCAGAGGAAATTGAAACTTGAGGGTGTGTGATAATAGCTGTGTAACAGTTAGTGCTTGTTGCTTATTATCAATGAAAAGAAAATACATAATGTTGATATCCAGATCAGAAAAAAATCAGCAGAAAAAAATCAGCAGAATTCTCGGTGGGGTTCAGTTGAAGCCCCTGAACCCCCTCTATATACGGGCATGCTACTGTAGGGGACAAACTTTTGGAGGCACAAATTGGAGAGTCTGGTAACTGCTGGATAAAGTTGACTCTGAGAATATGGCACAAAGTAATAAATCTTACAAAAATTCAGAAGATGCTATTTTTATTTAGATGGTGTGCCTTTGATTCTGACTTTCCTCCCAATAAAAGAGATGGTACCTTTTAAAAACTGGACAGCAAAAGGTCTTGCAACATATTTATCTTTCACTAAGAACAATATTTTCCATAGTTTCCAGGCACTCCAGAACAAATACAATTTGAGTAATAAAGATTTTTATAGATATCTTCAAGTAAGACATAGTTTTTCCTTAAAATTGTCAGTGTTCAGAATTTTCACAGACCGAGACAGCCTTTTATAAAATACTGAAATCAGCACATGGTTTACTAAAGCGGAAATTGATTTCTACAATATATAATGCTCTCTCTACAATAGACAAATGTAAAAACACTGTACATAAAAGTGAAATGGGGAAAAGAGGCAACTGTCAGTATCTTAGAGGAAAACTGGGAGGTGATTTGGTAATTTCAGTGGTCATCAACTTCTTTATTTTGGCGAGAACACTGTTGGAAAAATATAATTAGATATTTTAACACTCCTGCTCAGGGCGGTAAATATACCTATACCTTAGAATGCTGGAGACAATGTGGCTCTGGCAAGGCTGACCACTATCATATACGTATTATGGGTTTGTCCTAAACTACACTCTTACTGGAAAGAAATTCATAAATGTTTGATTTCAGTTTTTGGTTGCAACTTGGAATTTAATTTTGGGAATCTTTATTTGGGCAATGCAGATTATTTACAACAGAGAAGTGATAAAAAATTGCTACAAGCCCTTCTAGCAGCACGTTGGACCGACATAGTCCTTGAAATTTTCAAAATGGAAAAATTAACCTATCTAATTAATATCAGAAGGGAGGAATTCTATTGTATTTGGAACAAATGGATTACATATATTACCCCAACAAGAGCAGATTTTTCATGACTTCTCTGTTATGCCCAGATTAATTGCTTCAAGTACATCTGTGAATATTTCTTTTCCACATCCCCCTACTGAGTGGGCTCCCCTTTGTTGTATATAGTTCCTTGGTTATTGTCTATTCATATCAATATAGAGAGAGTTTTTTTTTTTTTTTTTTTTGTATCAAGAGCAATAAAACTGTTTTTCTTTTTTTAAAGAAAAGGGAAAAAAGGCCCTTTTAAAATGGGGAAAGGAAGGAAGAGTGCTGTTTTCTGTGTATATGAAGACACATGTATATGACTTTCCAAATAAAAGTAAAAAAAAAAAAATGCTGTTTACCACCACTTTGATCTCAGGCTGTTTTGCCATCACTCAAAATCCAAAACCAAAGTCCTGAAACATGTTTATTTGGAACACCCATTTTTACAGTCGTATGTAAAAGTTTTTTCACCACTGATAATTTTCATGATATATCAGACAAACACGGTGATATTTGAGAAGTGAAATGAAGTTTCTAGTATTTACAGAAAATGTGCAATAATGATTTCAACAAAATTAGGCAGGTACATAAATTTGGGCACCCTTGTCATTTTATTGATTTCAATACATTTAGCACTAATTATTGGAACACAGAATTGGTTTGGTAAGCTCATTGACCCTTGACCTCCTTACACAGGTGAATCCAATCATGAGAAAGGGTAGAACAATGTTCATGAATCAGCGACAAAGTTGGAGTTGTGCCGTTGTTGGATCTTTCTACAAGACAACGACCCCAAACACTGCTCAAAATCTGCTAAGGCATTCATGCAGAGGAACAAGTACAACATTCTGGAATGGCCATCTCAGTCCCCAGACCTTGAAAATCTGTTGTAGATGTTTTGTAAAGAAGAATGGTCCAAACAAACCTTCAACCACAATCCAGACTCTCACTGGAAGTTATTAGAAGCATTTAGAGGCTGTTATTTCTGCAAAAGGAGGATCTACTAAATACTGATGTATTTTTTCTGTTGGGGTGTCCAAATTTATGCACCTGCCTAATTTTCTTTAAATAATTATTGCACACTTTCTGGAAATCCTATAAACTTCATTTCACTTCTCAAATATCACTGTGCTTGTCTGATATATGACATATTTAACTGAAATTTCTGATCCAGACAACCAATGATTTATAAAGGAAAATCATGGAAATCAACAAGGGGGCCCAATCTTTTACATACAACTGTATAAGACACCGTCATGGTGGCACTGGAAGTCAACAAAAACACATACAGCAGTTAATGTGACTCAGATATCTGCAAGAGTTAAGAGTTCTGCTGTAATTCCTGGACAGAATCCGCATGGGTCCTCCTGGATGTCAGCTGGATTTTCTATGTAGCAGACTCTTGATTTTCCTCCCTCTGGGTTTGTCAGACTCAGGATGCTGTTTATAGTCAGGTGTGGCGTAAGTGTGGGCGGCATCGTGTCACGCCCCCAGAGGGTTGAAATGTCAACCATGTGTTATGACTGAACTCTGGCACTTGCACTCACGCTCGTTAAATATGTTCTGAAGTTCATGACATCACTGTGAAAGCGGCTCACGTTCTACATGCAGCTGACACGCGACACAGATCTGTGGCTGCTCTATGACATCATCAGTGTCACCACGACACACGCCGCCAAGGTGGTTTTTCCTGCAGAAACACAGAATTCCTGTTTTCATGACCGGAAGGTGGCGGCTGTTACTCAGCACGCAGACAGATCTGTCAAAGATGATTGACACGTCACTAGTGTTTGTGTCTCTGGATCCTCGGCCTTTGAGATCTGGAGACGCCTGAGAAGATCTTATGGAGTCATGAGGTCAAAGGTCAGAGGTGTTTGATGATGCTGATATCATGTGAAGTCTTTAGCGTCATGGTGCTTGCTGTCAGACTCTAACCAGTGACCTGAGGTGAGGACTGGGTGTCTCTGGGACCAGGTCTCTGTGGGGGATTCTTTGGCTCCCACCAGAAAGACTGTGTCAAATGAACAGTTACTTAGTGAGACTCAGAGGAGGAGGATCACTGACACTGTGACGAACATCAGGCACCACACTGGCCTTCTCCTTGGCTGGAGGAGGCCTCGGACACGCCCACCCGTGGCTGGAACAGATGGATGGTTACTTTTGAAAAGTGGAATGCCCTAGTTTTCTGCCTAGGTGGCTGGAATCCAGGATCCAAGATCGTGACCAGCCTGGACATCGTTGTTTCTCAGACATAAGCTCCTCTGAAAAAGAGAGCTTTAAATCAGAAGTGTCTGACTCCGTGGTATAACTCACAAACTCGTAGCTTAAAGCAGATAACCCGTAAGTTGGAGAGGAAATGGCGTCTCACTAATTTAGAAGATCTTCACTTAGCCTGGAAAAAGAGTCTGTTGCTCTATAAAAAATCCCTCCGTAAAGCTAGGACATCTTTCTACTCATCACTAATTGAAGAAAATAAGAACAACCCCAGGTTTCTTTTCAGCACTGTAGCCAGGCTGACAAAGAGTCAGAGCTCTATTGAGCTGAGTATTCCATTAACTTTAACTAGTAATGACTTCATGACTTTCTTTGCTAACAAAATTTAACTATTAGAAAAAAAAATTACTCATAACCATCCCAAAGACGTATCGTTATCTTTGGCTGCTTTCAGTGATGCCGGTATTTGGTTAGACTCTTTCTCTCCGATTGTTCTGTCTGAGTTATTTTCATTAGTTACTTCCTCCAAACCATCAACATGTTTATTAGACCCCATTCCTACCAGGCTGCTCAAGGAAGTCCTACCATTATTTAATGCTTCGATCTTAAATATGATCAATCTATCTTTATTAGTTGGCAATGTACCACAGGCTTTTAAGGTGGCAGTAATTAAACCATTACTTAAAAAGCCATCACTTGACCCAGCTATCTTAGCTAATTATAGGCCAATCTCCAACCTTCCTTTTCTCTCAGAAATTCTTGAAAGGGTAGTTGTAAAACAGCTAACTGATCATCTGCAGAGGAATGGTCTATTTGAAGAGTTTCAGTCAGGTTTTAGAATTCATCATAGTACAGAAACAGCATTAGTGAAGGTTACAAATGATCTTCTTATGGCCTCAGACAGTGGACTCATCTCTGTGCTTGTTCTGTTAGACCTCAGTGCTGCTTTTGATACTGTTGACCATAAAATTTTATTACAGAGATTAGAGCATGCCATAGGTATTAAAAGCACTGCGCTGCGGTGGTTTGAATCATATTTGTCTAATAGATTACAATTTGTTCATGTAAATGGGGAATCTTCTTCACAGACTAAAGTTAATTATGGAGTTCCACAAGGTTCTGTGCTAGGACCAATTTTATTCACTTTATACATGCTTCCCTTAGGCAGTATTATTAGACGGTATTGCTTAAATTTTCATTGTTACGCAGATGATACCCAGCTTTATCTATCCATGAAGCCAGAGGACACACACCAATTAGCTAAACTGCAGGATTGTCTTACAGACATAAGGACATGGATGACCTCTAATTTGCTTGCTTGCAAATTGCTTGCTTGCCTCTACTGGTGGTTGGCTCTCACTGCGGTATTGTATCACTTCCTGTTCCGGAGCACAGCGGTGTTTTTCTGTATCTGTTAGCTGTTTAATCTGCGCAGTTAGATTGATCTAGTTATCTAGATTACGATTTGTTTCCCAGTGTAATCTTTACGTGCCTTAACTAAAGCACTCCTTCTGCTGAATCACCTCTAAATTATTTACACATTATTCACTTTGCGTGTTTTTAGGAATCCGCTAGCTTAGCGTAGCTACTAGCTCTTAGCCGATTTAGCATGGCGGCTTCTCCTGTCTCTCCCGCACTTTTCTGCTCTGGGTGTGAAATGTTTAGTTATTCCTCGGCCTCCTTTAGCAGTAATGGTACTTGTAATAAGTGTAGCTTATTCGTAGCTTTGGAGGCCAGGCTGGGCGAATTGGAGACTCGGCTCCGCACCGTGGAAAATTCTACAGCTAGCCAGGCCCCTGTAGTCGGTGCGGACCAAGGTAGCTTAGCTGCCGTTAGTTCCCCCCTGGCAGATCCCGAGCAGCCGGGAAAGCAGGCTGACTGGGTGACTGTGAGGAGGAAGCGTAGCCCTAAACAGAAGCCCCGTGTACACCGCCAACCCGTTCACATCTCTAACCGTTTTTCCCCCACTCGACGACACACCCGCCGAGGATCAAACTCTGGTTATTGGCGACTCTGTTTTGAGAAATGTGAAGTTAGCGACACCAGCAACCATAGTCAATTGTCTTCCGGGGGCCAGAGCAGGCGACATTGAAGGAAATTTGAAACTGCTGGTTAAGGCTAAGCGTAAATTTGGTAAGATTGTAATTCACGTCAGCAGTAATGACACCCGGTTACGCCAATCGGAGGTCACTAAAATTAACATTAAATCGGTGTGTAACTTTGCAAAAACAATGTCGGACTCTGTAGTTTTCTCTGGGCCCCTCCCCAATCAGACCGGGAGTGACATGTTTAGCCACATGTTCTCCTTGAATTGCTGGCTGTCTGAGTGGTGTCCAAAAAATGAGGTGGGCTTCATAGATAATTGGCAAAGCTTCTGGGGAAAACCTGGTCTTGTTAGGAGAGACGGCATCCATCCCACTTTGGATGGAGCAGCTCTCATTTCTAGAAATCTGGCTAATTTTCTTAATCCTCCAAACCGTGACTATCCAGGGTTGGGACCAGGAAGCAGAGTTGTAGTCTTACACACCTCTCTGCAGCTTCTCTCCCCCTGCCATCCCCTCATTACCCCATCCCCGTAGAGACGGTGCCTGCTCCCAGACTACCAATAACCAGCCAAAATCTATTTAAGCATAAAAATTCAAAAAGAAAAAATAATATAGCACCTTCAACTGCACCACAGACTAAAACAGTTAAATGTGGTCTATTAAACATTAGGTCTCTCTCTTCTAAGTCCCTGTTGGTAAATGATATAATAATTGATCAACATATTGATTTATTCTGCCTAACAGAAACCTGGTTACAGCAGGATGAATATGTTAGTTTAAATGAGTCAACACCCCCGAGTCACACTAACTGTCAGAATGCTCGTAGCACGGGCCGGGGCGGAGGATTAGCAGCAATCTTCCATTCCAGCTTATTAATTAATCAAAAACCCAGACAGAGCTTTAATTCATTTGAAAGCTTGTCTCTTAGTCTTGTCCATCCAAATTGGAAGTCCCAAAAACCAGTTTTATTTGTTATTATCTATCGTCCACCTGGTCGTTACTGTGAGTTTCTCTGTGAATTTTCAGACCTTTTGTCTGACTTAGTGCTTAGCTCAGATAAGATAATTATAGTGGGCGATTTTAACATCCACACAGATGCTGAGAATGACAGCCTCAACACTGCATTTAATCTATTATTAGACTCTATTGGCTTTGCTCAAAAAGTAAATGAGTCCACCCACCACTTTAATCATATCTTAGATCTTGTTCTGACTTATGGTATGGAAATAGAAGACTTAACAGTATTCCCTGAAAACTCCCTTCTGTCTGATCATTTTTTAATAACATTTACATTTACTCTGATGGACTACCCAGCAGTAGGGAATAAGTTTCATTACACTAGAAGTCTTTCAGAAAGCGCTGTAACTAGGTTTAAGGATATGATTCCTTCTTTATGTTCTCTAATGCCATATACCAACACAGTGCAGAGTAGCTACCTAAACTCTGTAAGGGAGATAGAGTATCTCGTCAATAGTTTTACATCCTCATTGAAGACAACTTTGGATGCTGTAGCTCCTCTGAAAAAGAGAGCTTTAAATCAGAAGTGTCTGACTCCATGGTATAACTCTCAAACTCGTAGCTTAAAGCAGATAACCCGTAAGTTGGAGAGGAAATGGCGTCTCACTAATTTAGAAGATCTTCACTTAGCCTGGAAAAAGAGTCTGTTGCTCTATAAAAAAGCCCTCCGTAAAGCTAGGACATCTTTCTACTCATCACTAATTGAAGAAAATAAGAACAACCCCAGGTTTCTTTTCAGCACTGTAGCCAGGCTGACAAAGAGTCAGAGCTCTATTGAGCTGAGTATTCCATTAACTTTAACTAGTAATGAGTTCATGACTTTCTTTGCTAACAAAATTTTAACTATTAGAGAAAAAATTACTCATAACCATCCCAAAGACGTATCGTTATCTTTGGCTGCTTTCAGTGATGCCGGTATTTGGTTAGACTCTTTCTCTCCGATTGTTCTGTCTGAGTTATTTTCATTAGTTACTTCATCCAAACCATCAACATGTTTATTAGACCCCATTCCTACCAGGCTGCTCAAGGAAGCCCTACCATTATTTAATGCTTCGATCTTAATATGATCAATCTATCTTTGTTAGTTGGCTATGTACCACAGGCTTTTAAGGTGGCAGTAATTAAACCATTACTTAAAAAGCCATCACTTGACCCAGCTATCTTAGCTAATTATAGGCCAATCTCCAACCTTCCTTTTCTCTCAAAAATTCTTGAAAGGGTAGTTGTAAAACAGCTAACTGATCATCTGCAGAGGAATGGTCTATTTGAAGAGTTTCAGTCAGGTTTTAGAATTCATCATAGTACAGAAACAGCATTAGTGAAGGTTACAAATGATCTTCTTATGGCCTCGGACAGTGGACTCATCTCTGTGCTTGTTCTGTTAGACCTCAGTGCTGCTTTTGATACTGTTGACCATAAAATTTTATTACAGAGATTAGAGCATGCCATAGGTATTAAAGGCACTGCGCTGCGGTGGTTTGAATCATATTTGTCTAATAGATTACAATTTGTTCATGTAAATGGGGAATCTTCTTCACAGACTAAAGTTAATTATGGAGTTCCACAAGGTTCTGTGCTAGGACCAATTTTATTCACTTTATATATGCTTCCCTTAGGCAGTATTATTAGACGGTATTGCTTAAATTTTCATTGTTACGCAGATGATACCCAGCTTTATCTATCCATGAAGCCAGAGGACACACACCAATTAGCTAAACTGCAGGATTGTCTTACAGACATAAAGACATGGATGACCTCTAATTTCCTGCTTTAAACTCAGATAAAACTGAAGTTATTGTACTTGGCCCCACAAATCTTAGAAAACATGGTGTCTAACCAGATCCTTACTGTGGATGGCATTACCCTGACCTCTAGTAATACTGTGAGAAATCTTGGAGTCATTTTTGATCAGGATATGTCATTCAAAGCGCATATTAAACAAATATGTAGGACTGCTTTTTTGCATTTACGCAATATCTCTAAAATCAGAAAGGTCTTGTCTCAGAGTGATGCTGAAAAACTAATTCATGCATTTATTTCCTCTAGGCTGGACTATTGTAATTCATTATTATCAGGTTGTCCTAAAAGTTCCCTAAAAAGCCTTCAGTTAATTCAAAATGCTGCAGCTAGAGTGCTGACGGGGACTAGAAGGAGAGAGCATATCTCACCCATATTGGCCTCTCTTCATTGGCTTCCTGTTAATTCTAGAATAGAATTTAAAATTCTTCTTCTTACTTATAAGGTTTTGAATAATCAGGTCCCATCTTATCTTAGGGACCTCGTAGTACCATATCACCCCAATAGAGCGCTTCGCTCTCAGACTGCAGGCTTACTTGTAGTTCCTAGGGTTTGTAAGAGTAGAATGGGAGGCAGAGCCTTCAGCTTTTAGGCTCCTCTCCTGTGGAACCAGCTCCCAATTCAGATCAGGGAGACAGACACCCTCTCTACTTTTAAGATTAGGCTTAAAACTTTCCTTTTTGCTAAAGCTTATAGTTAGGGCTGGATCAGGTGACCCTGAACCATCCCTTAGTTATGCTGCTATAGACGTAGACTGCTGGGGAGTTCCCATGATGCACTGTTTCTTTCTCTTTTTGCTCTGTATGCACCACTCTGCATTTAATCATTAGTGATCGATCTCTGCTCCCCTCCACAGCATGTCTTTTTCCTGGTTCTCTCCCTCAGCCCCAACCAGTCCCAGCAGAAGACTGCCCCTCCCTGAGCCTGGTTCTGCTGGAGGTTTCTTCCTGTTAAAAGGGAGTTTTTCCTTCCCACTGTAGCCAAGTGCTTGCTCACAGGGGGTCGTTTTGACCGTTGGGGTTTTACATCATTATTGTATGGCCTTGCCTTACAATATAAAGCGCCTTGGGGCAACTGTTTGTTGTGATTTGGCGCTATATAAAAAAAAAATTGAATTGAATTGAATTGAATTTCCTGCTTTTAAACTCAGATAAAACTGAAGTTATTGTATTTGGCCCCACAAATCTTAGAAACATGGTGTCTAACCAGATCCTTACTCTGGATGGCATTACCCTGACCTCTAGTAATACTGTGAGAAATCTTGGAGTCATTTTTGATCAGGATATGTCATTCAAAGCGCATATTAAACAAATATGTAGGACTGCTTTTTTGCATTTACGCAATATCTCTAAAATCAGAAAGGTCTTGTCTCAGAGTGATGCTGAAAAACTAATTCATGCATTTATTTCCTCTAGGCTGGACTATTGTAATTCATTATTATCAGGTTGTCCTAAAAGTTCCCTAAAAAGCCTTCAGTTAATTCAAAATGCTGCAGCTAGAGTACTGACGGGGACTAGAAGGAGAGAGCATATCTCACCCATATTGGCCTCTCTTCATTGGCTTCCTGTTAATTCTAGAATAGAATTTAAAATTCTTCTTCTTACTTATAAGGTTTTGAATAATCAGGTTCCATCTTATCTTAGGGACCTCGTAGTACCATATCACCCCAATAGAGCGCTTCGCTCTCAGACTGCAGGTTTACTTGTAGTTCCTAGGGTTTGTAAGAGTAGAATGGGAGGCAGAACCTTCAGCTTTCAGGCTCCTCTCCTGTGGAACCAGCTCCCAATTCAGATCAGGGAGACAGACACCCTCTCTACTTTTAAGATTAGGCTTAAAACTTTCCTTTTTGCTAAAGCTTATAGTTAGGGCTGGATCAGGTGACCCTGAACCATCCCTTAGTTATGCTGCTATAGACGTAGACTGCTGGGGGGTTCCCATGATGCACTGTTTCTTTCTCTTTTTGCTCTGTATGCACCACTCTGCATTTAATCATTAGTGATTGATCTCTGCTTCCCTCCACAGCATGTCTTTTTCCTGGTTCTCTCCCTCAGCCCCAACCAGTCCCAGCAGAAGACTGCCCCTCCCTGAGCCTGGTTCTGCTGGAGGTTTCTTCCTGTTAAAAGGGAGTTTTTCCTTCCCACTGTAGCCAAGTGCTTGCTCACAGGGGGTTGTTTTGACCGTTGGGGTTTTACATAATTATTGTATGGCCTTGTCTTACAATATAAAGCGCCTTGGGGCAACTGTTTGTTGTGATTTGGCGCTATATAAAGAAATTGATTGATTGATTGATTGACATCATTAGTTCTCAGTGTGGAGCTAATTAACAGAACATCATCTGAAATCACAGCTGCAGTTGTGCTGCTGAAATTTCAGCAACATTTGTTTGTTTGTTATAATGTGCGTGATGGCAGGGTATTGTTTTCAGTGGTGTGTGTGTGTGTGTGTGTGTGTGTGTGTGTGTGTGTGTGTGTGTGTGTGTGTGTGTGTGTGTGTGTGTGTGTGTGTGTGTGTGTGTGGACAAGATAACTCAAAAACAGCCGGATGGATTTCCTTTCAGCTTGGTGGGACAATTACTTGGACAGACATCTAGTGGTAATAGATTTTGGAGTAGTTCAGACAAAGGTCAAAGAAAATATGGTCAGAAAAACACCTTTTAAAAAACATCTATCTATAGATTTATATCTGTATATATATATACACACACACACACACACACACACACACACACACACACACACACACACACACACACACATTATACAAATAATGCATGTGTATGAGATCAATGGTACGAATATTTCATGAGGTTCACCTCATTGAATGGTATGTTCCAGCTTTCAGGAGGACGTGCGTGTGCAGAGTGCAATGGTACCAAATGTATGGAACCAAATTTGCACTCTAAATGGAACCAAACTGCACTCTGACTTGTCTGTCTCTATCTCTGTCTCTCTATCAGTGTCTCTCTCTCTCTCTCTGTCTCTATCTCTGTCTCTCTATCAGTGTCTCTCTCTCTCTGTCTCTGTGTGTGTCTCTCTCTCTCTGTCTCTCTCTATCTGTGTCTCTCACTGTCTGTCTCTCTCTCTGTCTCTCTCTAGATGTGTCTGTCTGTCTCTCTCTCTCTGTGTCTGTCTCTGTCTGTCTGTCTCTCTCTCTGTTTCTATCTGTCTCTCTCTCTGTCTCTCTCTATCTGTGTCTGTCTGTCTCTCTCTCTCTCTGTGTCTGTCTCTGTCTGTCTGTCTCTCTCTCTGTTTCTGTCTGTCTCTCTCTCTGTCTCTCTCTATTTGCACCTATCTCTCTATCCAAAAGCGCCGTGGATTTTCGGTTGGCCCCTGATAGCTGCACCCCCCCCCCCGAGCAGAGCCACTCATGACTGGACTGGGGCGCGGCTGGATATGCGGCTGCCCCTCTCCTCCCACGCAACTCATGTTTGTGGAGAACCTGGTGCTATCAGCTTAGTAGGGGGCTGAAGGGTCTGGTGGTGGAGCAGATTTCAGAGCCTATTCAGACATCAGCTTACTCAGACGATATCACATTGTGTATATCATCACAGGAAGATCTGGACACTTTAGGACAAAAGTTGGCTTTGTATGAACGGGCCTCATCTGCACAGGTGAACTGGGCCAAGTGTGAGGGCTTCCTCCTCGGTCGGTGGGACCATCAGGCGAGACCGATCCTTCCAGCAGGACTGCAATGGAGCACAGAGGGGCTTAAGTATCTGGGTGTGTTCCTAGGGAGTGATGAATTTCAAATGAAAAACTGGGAGGGTCTTGTGGAAAAAGTGAGTGCCCGATTGTCTCGTTGGACTTGGGTCCAGCCCCAGCTGTCTTATAGGGGGAGAACTCTTGTGGTCAACACCTTGGCTGCCTCTTGTTTGTGGCATCGTTTTACCATTTTGCAGCCTCCGGACTCTGTGGTGGTGAATATACAAAGGAAGCTGGTGGATTTTTTCTGGGGTGGGTTTCACTGGCTAAAGGCGGCCGCTTTGCACTTGTCGGTGGATGAAGGTGGGCAGGCGCTGATAGACATTGGCAGTCGAGTGGTGGCCCTTCATTTACAGACTGTGCAGAGGTTGCGCTACGTCCCACAGCAGCTGTGGACAGAGATGGCAGCCCTTCTGCTTCGCAGAGTTGGAGGATTTGGGTACTACAGACATTTGTTTCTGATGTGTCTCTGTCTCTGTGGAGCTCGCTGGAACAACAACTTTTTACCGTTCTGTGTTGAAAGCTTGGAGTTCGGTGTTGTCGTTTTCACGACAGGAGCCTTATGAATGTGCAGGAGAAGAGCCACTCTTCCATAACCCCGTCATTAGCAGTGGCCTGCTGGAATCTCCCCAGCTGAAACAAGCATTTGTAGCAGCAGGACTGACCAGGCTGGCTGACCTGAGGGCAGAGGACAGTTGGAAAAGTGCTGCTCAGCTGTGTCAGGAGACTGGGATTAGGTCTCAGCGAGTGATGGAACGGCTTTTGGGCGAGGTCAGGAGTGGGTTGCTGACACACTTCAGAGAAGCCTTAGAAATTTACAGACGCCATTCGCTGGTTCGCCTCCTCTGCTGCCGGTGCGGGTTGCAGGACTACAGTCAGAGCCGACGGGAATACTGTCGTCCTTTCCAGTTTTGTCAGATATGGCTACAGTGGGAAAGAAGGACATATATATGATGGTCATGAAAGTCCGCCACAGAGCCGAGTTGGCTGCTACTGCGGAATCCGGGTGGTCGGGTGTGTTGGCCCCGGGGGCATCTCCCAGAGGCAGTTGGAGGTCCCTGTACTGCCCTCCTATTGAGAAACGCTGTGCTGATCTCCAGTGGAGGGTGGTCCATTTGGAGCCGTGGCTACGAACAGACATGTGGCTCACTTTGACCCAGGCACAACCAGTCAGTGTGACTTTTGCTCAGCAGAGGAAACCCTGGAGCAACTGTGGCTGACCTGCCATCGTCTGATACCTGTTTTTAATGTCCTGGGACTATGGCTTCAGAGACTTGGGTGAGATTTTACTGAAGAACTCTTTGTGTTTGGACCAAAGTTCTCAGGAGTGCAGCGTAGGAATATATCAGTGACCAATTTCATCTTGGGACAGGCCAAGATGAGTATTTGGATAACAAGGAGGAACCGGAGAGCGGGTACAGGCTGCACAGACCCTGAACTCCTGTTGAAGAGACTGATAAGAGCACGCCTCAAGCTGGAGTTTGCATACAGCTCATTGGTAGGGGAGCTGGAAGAGTTTGAGGCTGTGTGGACGATAGGGGGGGCACTCTGTGAACTGAGAGGGGCACAGCTGCTTATGGACTATTAGACTTTGTGGTTTTTAAGTTTGTTGTGTTGATTTATATTTTAAATTTATTGTTTTGACTAATAACTGATTAAGTAATCAAATAAATGGTTTTTAAAAGTCAAAAAGTCTCTATCTGTG